>NC_056733.1:626547192-626772788 GCF_019279795.1 Protopterus annectens
GCATCCACTTTCCAAGCATTTGGGTGGAACAACTTTGTGCAAAATGTCGGCAGTTGGAAATTCAGAGGAGAAGCGAACAGATCTATGTCTGGTGTTCCCCAAGTCACGGTCAACTGTTTGAATACCTGAGAGTCCAGTTTCCACTCGTGGGGATCCACAATTTGCCTGCTCAATACATCTGCTAGGGAGTTCTGTGCTCCTGGCAGAAACCATGCTTGAAGATTGATGTGCAAACTCAGAGCAGTTTCCCACAAAATCATTGCTTGTCTGCAAAGAGGGTAGGAATGGGTTCCCCCCTGCTTGTTGATGTACCACATGACTGTTGTGTTGTCTGTTTGAATCAACACCTGTCCCGGCTGAAGTAGGTCCTTGAAGGCTGTCAAGGCAAATTGGACTGCTAACATCTCCTTCATGTTGATATGCAAATGTAGTAGTTTGGGAGGCCACGTGTCTTGTATCCATTTTCCATTGAAGTGTGCTCCCCAAGCCAAGTCTGAGGCATCCGTTGTTAGTATCTGACTCGCCTCTGGTCGGATCACAGAGAGTCCCTTGTTTAGGTGACATTCCTGAGCCCACCACAAGAATTCCTTCTGGATGCAAGGTATAATCCGAATAACAGTGTCCAAACCGTGGCAGTGTTGAGTCCACACACTTTTGAGATACCATTGTATCTTCCTCATATGCAGTTTGGCATTGGGAAGTACTAGGATGCAAGATGCCATGAACCCCAAGGCTTGAAGGACTGTCCTTGCAGTCAGCCTGGACATTACTGATAACTGCTGGAAGTACAGATGAAGAGATCTTTGTTTGTCCGGGGTCAGAAATGCCATCTGAGAAGCTGTATTCAGTCTCACACCCAGAAAGCACATGTCCTGAGAGGGTACTAGACTGGACTTTATTTCGTTCACAGAAAACCCTAGGCACCTTAAAACTGACATTACATATTGGAGATGTTGTAGTAACTTGTCCTTGTTTTGAGCAAGAATCAGGCAATCGTCCAGATAAGGATAAATTTGTATTCCTCTCTGTCTGAGGAAGGCAATCACAGGAGCCAGAACTTTTGTGAATACCCTGGGCGCAGTAGATAAACCAAAGGGCAATGCAGAGAACTGATAATGAGAAGTACCAGCCCGGAATCTCAGGAATCTCCTGCAGCTGGTTCTGATAGGGATGTGAAGATAGGCCTCTTTGAGATCCAGGGTTACCATCCAGTGATCTTTGCCTAGCATAGGCAGAAGTTGTTGTAAAGTTAACATCTTGAACTTTGGGATGTCTAGGTAGGTATTGAGAATGGACAAATCCAGAATTGGCCTCCAAGTGTTTCCTTTCTTTGGCACTAGGAAAAGGTGAGAATAAAAACCTAGGCCTACTTCTGACGGAGGGACCACCTGAATTGCCCCCGTCTGCAAAAGTAAAGAAATTTGCTCCTGAGCCTCCATCCTTTGCTGAGGAGGCACATCCGGCATGCCTTTGAAAGGAGGAAAGGTGTGAAAATAAAACTTGTACCCTTGATTTATTATATCCAACACCCATTTGTCCTGGGTGACCAAATGCCAGTTTTGCTTGAAAAGTCCCAACTTTCCTCCTAGAGGAGCTGCCAGTAAAGAAGGGTCTGGCAGCGGAAGATACATGTCATTGGGTCTGTTTACGAAAGGGCTGACCCCTGCATAGACTTAGCCTTATCTTCCATCTTTTTCAAAACTGATTCCAGAGGAGGACCAAAAAGTTCTTCCGATTGAAGAGGAGCATCCAAAATCTGAGCCTTAACATGCTCTGACAAATTTTGATCCTTAAGCCAGGCATGTCTACGAATAACTGAACCTGTAGCAGCCACCCTGGATGTAGCCTGAAGAGCATCGAAACCACACTGTAAAGAATGCTTGCCAACTTGATCTGATGCATGAACCAACTCCTGGAGTTCCTTACACTCTATACCCTCAGACAAAGCATCCACCTTAGATTTCAATTGACCCAACAAAAAGTTCTGATACTTCAGCATATGAAATTGGCAATTCAACGCCCTTATAGCTAGTGTAGATGAGGTGTATACTTTTTTCCCCCACCTATCTAAAGCTCTAGAATCTTTATCCAAAGGAACAGGATTCTTAACCACAGAGGCCCTAATACCCTTCGGACCTTGAATAATAGATTCCGGATCAGCTCTAGGACTTTTGTACAAATACTTATGAGCTTCTGAACTCTATAATAATATCTGTCGCTTAACAGGGGGGGAGGCAAAGAATCAGAGGAAGGGAAGATTCAGAAAAACATCCTGAACAACATCTAACAAGACAGGAATAGCCAAGGGCCCAGCGTTGTGGAAAATGTCCAAGCTCCTTCCGCCTCTTCCCAGAATCTCTCCTGGCCTGCCTTCCCAAATAAAATGTTCCCTCATGGAATGTAAAAAGGAATGTAAAGGGAGATAGCAAGAAGGACAGGAAGACAGGAATCCTCTGCATCCGAAAGGGGAATAAATTTCCCTCAGCTGAGGAATCAGAGGCTGAGGAATAGAGTAGTTCTAAATCTGCTCCATTCTCAAATCTGCCTCTGGGGCTAGGCACCCTGATCAAAGTAATCAAGTCCTCCCGCCATTTTCAGCATGTTTTTTTTTAACAGGGGGGCTGAGCTAGAACCATGACCAGGCCAATAACAAAGACAAGGTTTGGTTACGCTTCCTTTAGTCACTGGAGGCTAAAAGGCCCAATAACTCGTAAGGATGATGAAACTACAGACACCCGAGAGCACTCAGATGGGGCCTAAAAATCCGAGAGGCCAACTCCTGCAAAGTAAAGTTTCCCCTGGGATTCCAGCTTCTAACCTCGCAGGATCCATAGATTCAACCGGAGGTCTTGTGAACCGGGCGCCCATAACGGACATCACTCATCCGTCAACGATTTGTCCCTTGTCCCTTCAGCTTAGCGGCGGAAGGGCGCCGGAGAGGACGGCATGTTATTATATAATTACACCGCTTTACCAAAACACAAGCCTGGCACAGCTCCATCTCCTTTAATTTGCGCGCTTATTAAATCTAGCACAAAAAGTTTATTGACCGTGCTCAGGCCCCAAGCAAGGTATACAGAAAGAGTGATAATCCCTATGAGGTATCTGTTTCCCACAAGAAATGCAATTATTAACTTTTTCTGACATCCGGAAACTGAGGCAAGAAAAAGACAAAGATTTCCCCAACGGGGTACTTAGCCCAACTTGGTCTTTGATCTGAAACTCGAAAAAAGACAATTTCAGAACGCCGAACGGCACTCGCAAACGCTGCTTCTGCTTCGGACCACGCGGCAAGAAAAACTGACGATATGGCGTCGGTCATGCGCTTAAGTACTACTACGTACTGACGTCAGCTCCAGGCGACAATGACCGACGCCAGCCCAGCTCTTTGGTATTCGGGCCGATCGAGGACAGCGGACTACCCACAGGTTATGACTGCAGCAATGTGAGACGAAGAACATCTACTACAGTAGCGATTTTTGCATTTTAGCAACTATTGCTCCAGTGAGCTTATAACACAGCTGTAACCACGTTCATCACAGAGATTCACCAAAGGTAGGCAAAGTATTAAAGAAGTAGCTATTCAGACCACAGCCCTAGGGTGAAGACACTGCCATGTTTGGCAGGATCACTATGACAAACCAAACCCTAAGTCTAATGCAACAGCAAGTTTAAAGTGCCTTGAAACTGTATATATATAAAAAATGAAGTTGGTGCTTCCCAGGTATGCTGAGACAATCCTTCCCACAGAAGGCTGGTGCAATAATACACTACATTCTTATGTATGACTAAGCAAAGACTCTCCATGACAACAAGATAAAACTATACAATAAGCCAGCCACTTATTTTAACAACAGTCTCTTATTTTCCTGGCTTAAAGATGGCAAATAGTTGGCATGAATTCCTGAAGTTGCTGGTTCTGCCCAGGTAGTAACGTAATTACCCATGGTCATCTAGTGAATGCAGATCATCCTTCCTCTGTTCTGTCACTTGGGGGAAAAAAGTATATTAGCTGAATGGCTTGCTTTAGAACAATTTCAAAAACCACTTTCAACTCAGTGGAGGAATTAGTACTTAGACACCTTGCTCAGGTTTGGGGAACTTTAGTCTCAACTGCCACTAGCTCCTGCAGCTCAGAGATTCTGCAGGTAAAATTAATAGCCTCCAACCATAAAGCCTTCAAGACAAGAATTTCGATTTCAAGCAACAGGAACTCAATGGTTCAAAAGGAGAAAGGGTTAACCTCCCAAAAATAAAATTTAGCCCCATAATGTTGCGACTTGTTTACCATGTAGTCTCAAATGGTGTACATTTTTCTTCTTCTTCTTCTTATGTAGTTATTATTCATATGTGCTTGCCAACCATAAAGCCTTACCCTATAGTCAGACACGGCCGACTCATTTCAACCAGGACCAAGACAATAGCTGTCTGGATGGGCTACCATTAAGGCATCCATAAGGGTAATTTAGGCTCTCACTGACATCCCGGTAGAACACTGTCAAAGGCATCCTCCAGAAGTAAGCCTAAAGAAAGCAACTCTCCCTCATTCTTAACATACACCAGAGGACGATTCTAAGCCTCAGTTTTGGCGATGTCCAAGACTGAAGATAATTCTGAGGTGGTTTTTTTCTCTCTTTTTCAGTTGGCAGAATTTGCTTCAAAAGTGGATGGCTTAACAGAAGAGGGCAAAGAGACCACCAGCTTTTGTCATGTCACCTCATTTTCTTCTCTGAAGTATCTACAATAACCAAGCAAGGTTGGAACAGGTACCTGAAAAAATCAAGTCTCTAAAGCAAATGAGGAAAACAGGCCAAGAGCTGTGTTGGCTTAAAAGATGGATTAAGGCAGTTATAACTGCTAGCTACCTTGAGGTTACTGGCCCCTGAATAGAAAGTAGGGAAACGCAATGAAAATGACATTTCTTCATGGCATTTAACACATGCCAGACTGAGAACCTGCATCAAGGTGCGATACAGCTGCAGAACTGTTAAAGTCTGGGGAGACGATGAAATCTACCTCATAGCTGTTACCCTACAGAGGGACTTCAACATCTAAGGATGTTGGGAAAAATGCCTCAGAAGAGGAGGGGTGTCAACACCACCAGCTTTTTATGCTCCCCTAAGACTCTACGATTTGTATCCTTACAAAATAACATCTTCCTTCTAAAAATAGTATGGTTTTCAGTAAGAAATCGGGCACCTTCTCTTAACAGAAGAAACACAAAAGGTGAAAATCCTTTGGTGGGATCTTTCAACCATTAAAACACTTGTTGGTGAGCATTTCTGAGGACAAAAAAACTTCAGGAAAATCTCCACTAAATTCCAAGCAAAAACAATTACTTACTCTGTTGTATATTGCTCTATGCAAGTACAGAGCAAGGAAAACTGTTTTTATGTAAAGGGTGGTTATAATTCTGGATGTCACCTGGTTGAGAACAAAGTGCTGAATACTGAATGTGACACAAAGTGGTGCTTCCTTTTCTACCCTATCCTGCTCAGAAGTCCTTACAATCGGGATGGCATGAGTCTATTCCAGAGACGCTCAAAACTCTGGAAGTCAAGGTAGATGACAGAACATCCACCTGTGCCTAATTCCCATTTATGATGGCTGACAATGCAGCAGTTATTCATATAATATTCTATCTTATGTAACTATAAAAAAATACATTTAATAAAAAAGGGGCATAAGATACGCAAGAAATGCAAACGAAAGTGCTCTTATGGTAAAAAAAATGCTAGTGCAGTGTAACAACTAGATACAGAACATCAGATAGCAAAAACAGACTTCATTCCCCTAAATAATCTACACTGAGAATGCACCATTATAGAATTGGATGAAGCCTTAAAATAACTCAGTTAGGTCAGCTGGTGGCCACTAGTCTGGCAGCCACTTCAAATACAACCCAACACAGCTTTTTAGCAGTCATGATACTGAGTAGTGATTTAATAATGCCCAAGTCAAACATAAGGGTAGCTGAAAACTGTACAGAACATAACAGCCAAGAGTGGATTCTGTATGTCAAAAGGTTGTATAATTAAAATAAATAAAATAAAGCCCAAGGCAGAGAACAAGCCAAGAACAAAAAATTCTCTAGAAAGATTTCACGGTGTTACCAAGTCTTTTATTACAATATTGCAGTTGAGCACTTTCATCTCAAAGTATACTGACTTCATCAAAACCAGCAACATGATTTTCCATTCCTGGAGGTATTTTAAAAAACATCTGAAAAGCAGACTAAATTAAATTGTATTGAACAGCAAGCTCTATCTCTGTTTTGGTTACAATCTGGCAACCATCTTGCACTGCTTTCTCAACGCAGATTGTTTTAGTTTTATCTAGTTTACTATTGTCATTCATGCTGCTATCAGCAAAAAAACATCAAAAGAATGAAAACTGAAAAACTGGTGACCTAATACTGGATTAACAGCACCTAATTACACACGGCCTGTCTAAAACTACGGACTTACAATCATGTTATATGGAGTTCTACAAGCAACAAGCTGGTTATTTGAGTAAGAAGCATAAGCAGATGTCAAAAAGAGGAGGAGAACAGCAATGCTATCACACAGCTGTAATAAATAAATTAAAATCCAAGATGACAGCAGCAGTAGCAAACAAACAGCACAGCTTAATTGTTCAGGTATTTCCAAAGAAAACTGCTGCGACAGGAAATGACAAAACACCTCAGAAACAGATTGAGCTGGACAATACGTGCTCAGCCCTAAGCTCTGAAAGAACCAGGCTAGGCTTAACCACTGAATACTTGTGATACTACAGCATTCACAGATTCATTCATTCTTTCTTCCTTTCTTTAAATTTGTTAACTGAGGTACCGCACTGATCCCTACCAGCCTATTTTAAGCTCAGCCTGGAGCAAAAAAAAAGGTTTTGTATTCTCTCATTGGCCTAGATTAGAGCAATGTCCCAGGTATGTAATTATGGGGTACAACTACTGTTCTAACAATATATAAAGTGAAATTCTAACTAAAAATTGCATGCATCACAGAAAAATACAAAAATGCATGCAGAGACAGACAGATGTGTTTGTATGATTTTATTGTACTAGACAACACTAATAAGTTGTTTCAGGGTGTTTCTGTCAGAAAGTACAGTTGTGTAAGTTGCACTTGCCATAACAGTAGATGTTCACATTTCTCACTGCTGCCTTTGTTGTTTTTGGTTGTATCCTGCCCAGAACATGATCAGCCAAACTTCACAACACACTTACTTCATCCCATACTTTCACTCTTAAGTGCTGATTGAACAGCCTAACTGTAGAGGGAAATCAGCATTCTGGGTGAAGATTACTTCAGACTTTTTTGCCCACTAGAACAGGTGCATTCTAATTCTGAAAAAGCCAAAATAGACACAAGAACTTTATATCACACAATCAGATGGGAGGTTGGCATAATGGTTAAGGTGTTTACCTTGCAAACACAAGATGCAGGGTTTGATTCTCATATGGGGTAGTTGGCTAGGCTCAAAATGACCCACAAGGGGAGTTAGCCTAGTAATAATAATAATCTATGAACCTATACTACATACACAGGAAAGGGATGGAAGGTGGATGCGGCTAGTGAAGCAGTGAAGAATTTGAGACTTCCTAGTAGTTGTCGCCAAGGTCTGGTCGAGAGCCGACCTGAGAGCACTTTACCGCCCGCCGGAGCGGTGAGCACAGAACAGAAACTGTGAGATGAGACTTATCGGCTCCAGCGCCGAAGCAATGAGAGGCAAGGGTGAGAGGCAGGTCTGGCGGAGTTGCGGGAGCGAACCTTAGGAGGGTTTCCGGACTTCCCTGTTGAAACAGACAGGGAATCCTCTGGCAAGTAAGTAAGAAAGAGTGGTATTCTTTCTTTCTGGGGCCCTCCTGGGGCTGGGCACAGGGCACACAGCACAGGAGTCCTGCAGGTCTTAAAAACCCAGACAAAGACACAGAAGTCAGACGTCTGTTTCTGCATTTCAAACACATTTTCACACTGAACTTTGTTTTTAGTTTTTTTCTTCTTCGATTTTGTCTACACACACAAACACACAACACACACACACAAACATAGTTATACCCTGTAATTAAATACAATAAAAATATAAAAAAACACTTTAAACACTAATAAAACACACACACACACTCCCACTAGGGAAGGAAAGGGAAGATAGGCCCGAGGGAGAGAAAAGAAACGAATGGGAGAAAATTTTGGGTCAAAGTTAAAAGTTTCACAACCTACTAAAAACTAAATAAAAATAAAAAATTAAAGGGGTCACCATCATCTATTTAACTTGTACAACTGTACTATGTTCATCATCCCCACCTTTGCAGTAGCCTTTAGCTATTTGGGTTGATTACCAAAGCTTATCCAATCTGAGAGGAGGAAGGATGTGGATTCCAAAAGCCACTGGAAAATTATCCAATCAGAAACCAGCCCATGACCTGGAAAAGAAATCCAGTTTTTAATGCTTTGTAAAAGTATCTACAGAGGCCCTTTTTGTTTATAGAATACTTCTGGAGTACGTGCCTTTCCAATATGCCAAATTAGAAATAAGGCTGCATTAGAATGCACCTTAACTCTGCTAGGGAAGCTTTTACAATAGAGGGAATAACAAGAAAAGATATAGTAAGGAACAACCACCAAAAGTAATTGAAGTGACATAGGTTGTTCTTTTCTAGACCCATATTAGGAATTCCACAGCTATACAGCTTTCCTAAAGGACTTAGTACTGACAGGATAATACCAGAGTTGCAAAAGCATAACCAGAGTATACAGAATCTGTTCTTGTCATTCAAATTCTAAAATAAATGGAGACAGACAGCTAGATTCAAAGTACACTCTGAAAGTATTAAAGGGCATATGGGGGCATTTTTCTATTTGTTTTACAGATAACCCTATATAGAAAAGCAAAATGGTTAACCCACCATAAATAGTTGCAACCTGGATACCCTACTGCAGATGTCAGAGCAATAAAACAGTTAGTTATCCGAAAGATGAACTCAAAGTTACCAAAAAAGCTGGTTCAAATGTAGGCAGAAATAATTGGGATCTTTACTATTTCCTGGGAAAATTAAGTGTCACCCGAATAACAGGTGAACTTATGTTTTCACTGGGAAAAAAAAATATGTAGAGCAGCTTGATCTAAGTCTGAAATGAAGAGGAGTGTCTGTGAGCAGACATGCCAAAATTGCTGTTACATACCGCCTGCCAAAGAAGTAAACAGGCCATAGGATAGTTACTTACACAAATGTTTCAGAATCAGTGGTAATAATCCCAAATAGGGCACTGGTTATAGGTAAAGCACCACCTAGAAAAATCTCCTCCACTGGTTAACAAGATTTCCTAGTAGCAGGATTGCTTGCCTCCTTTAGTACATGCTGCATGTCCTCATTAAAAATGTGATGGAACTGAATCATCCAGGCATTCAGTTGAAGTTGTTCTGACGCTGGGGTGTATCAACTCCCCGTCTTGTACGAGTAGATCCAATCTGTGATGATGATTGGCCCTGGCCAATTCCATAAGAAGATAGAACCAATGTTGCCTGTGTCAGACGATTTATAGGTGTTTACTAGACTAACAACCGCAAGGGACTTTATAAGCCTAGCCATGCATCTCAAATCTCTGTCAAGTTCTGACACCCTTGATAAGTGTAAGCACGGTCCTGGGAGATAACCATTTACAGGTTACCTGTTTGCATTAGATACATAGGTGCCAAACCAGGGATGAATTTCCATTTTACCATCCAATTACCCAAGTTGCACTTGAATTGGGTTAGGGAGGAACTGTGCTTCATATGGATGGAGAGCCTGTTCCATAGACTGGGTAGTCTCTGGGATACATACCTATCTCTCCAGCAGGTCCTATTTATATCACAGGCAAGGTTCAAGTTTTTAGAAAGGGTAATTCTAGTACTACTTGTTTTGTGGATATGCAGGAGGTCCATCAGAGTGGGGTCTGATAATGCCCTATTTGCCAGGCATAGATCTCCCCTCAAAAGCCTGTAGGAGACAGAATACAGGGATAGGGCCTTGAGGTGGTCAGCATAGGACATATTACTTACGCCTTGTATTCTTTTAGTGAGGAACCTCTGTGGATGTTCCAGTTGTTGGATATGCCTGGTTAGGTATATACCAAAGGGGGCATTGTACTCAATGATAGGTCTGATCAATACCAAATACAGTGGAAAAATGACTTTCTTGGAATTGGATGGCATACCTTTGTTTATAAGTTGCGCAACATAGAATGATTTCCTCACCACTGTAGACACATGCTGATCAAAGGCTAGATCACTATGCGTGTCCCTAAGTCCCTGACTACTGGGTCAACTCTAAGGGGTGTATTGTCAATATGACAGTTGCCAGGAGTGGATGACTTCCCAAAAGATACGATTATGCATTTCTTGGCATTTAGTTTTAGTCTATGGCACTGACACCAGTTGTCTGTGTCAATCCCTCCTGGAGAACATTTGTGTCAATATGAGATTCAATGACAGCTCCTAATCTGCAATCATCTGCAAACTTAGTCACAACAAAATTTTTTGGAGACTCCTTTTGAATTTTCTGAAAGACACTGGATATCAATGGAAAGAGTGTAAATGCATACAGGAACATTCTCAACCATGGGAATGAAAATCCATCAGTTTTGCAGGCCTGCCAGTAAGGCATCCCAATGCAGAATTTACTTGGCTGGCTGTTCTGAAAGGAGATGAACAGATCTATTTGAGGCACTCCCACAACTGAATACATTCCTGGAATCTCCTCCCACCATTACATTTCCACTAAAGAGGGTCTGTCCAAGTCTTGCTCAGCATGTCTGCCACTACATTTTGCTGTGACAATGAAGGATACTTGGAGGTTATACAATGCTTTAGAGCTAACTTCCCAGCCATCACAGCTATACTGCAGAGGGAGTAAGGCATTGTGCCCTACAGACAATACCACAGTGATGTGGTATATAATCACCTGTAATGGTCCCAGGGGGTGCAGGTCGTGAAGAGAGTCTACAGCATGCATCACAGCTAACATTTTCTGACATTTATGTGCTTTGGTCTGTATAAACTGTCCAATATGCCTCGCACCTTTACTCCAAGAGAAACTGCACCCCCAAGCAAAAACAGAGTTGTCTTATTGCCTCCACCAATGCAGTTCTGTTTTAATAAATCCCAGAAATGAAATCTGGAAATCCCTGAGAATCTGAATGTTGGGTCCACATTTTTTAAATATTGACCTTTTATCATGTATAACCAGGCAAAAAGGATGCCATGAACCCTAGAATCCTGAGGTATTCTGAATTCTGAGATAGACTGGGGAAGAACAGAAAAGTTTCCAAGTATTTATTACCTTTTCCTTTGTTAGGAATGCCTTTATAGAGAGATATCTAGAATGCAGTCTAAAACCACAATTCTGTGTGATGGAGTCAAGGAAGATTTTTGAACATTTTTCTAGAAAGCCTAAATTGGTAATGAGTGAAGAAACCCATGTTAAATACTCCTGACATCTGGCAAAAGACTCTGTAAGGGTCAGTAAATCATCTAAAATAAGGAAAATATGATAAGCATCGTTTAGATCTAACATTACCATAGAACTCAAAAGAGGAATGACTGGCAACAGACTCGAAGGGTCAACATTTTGAATGGCGGTACATTCAGAAATTGATTGAGAAAGGAAGGATCCGCCTCCCTTTATTCTAAAGGTACTGATAGTATGACTCCTTAGGGTAAGCATGTGTTGAACTTGAGGAAAAAAATCTGGTTTGGAGGGAAGGGAGGAATTCCCCTGAAAGAAGGTATGTGCATCCAGTGCTAATTGTAACCCTCCTAAACTAGTATTAATACCCATGAGCCTGAAACAATCAGTTTCTTAAGGAAAAGATGGAGAGTCAGTGTCTGTGTGTTTGGGGCGGGGGGGCGGGGGCTGGCATAGTCATTCTAAAGGCTTAGCCTGTCCCTTTTTGTTGTTTTTGCTGGTGCTGCTGTTCTCCATCTAGTCTCTTTTTTGCTCCCTGTTTGTTAGAAGATGGCAGGGAAAAGCTATCTTTTTAAGCAAAAAAAGAAAAAACATAGGATTTGAAAGATTTATATTGCGAGGTTTGAAAAATTGTACTAACTCCCCAAACTAATTTCTCTCTGTTGTCAAACTAGTTGAGAACCTGAGCAGCGGCAGAGAAAAACAAAATTTCCTCTGCATTACAGTTTAAAATATCAGACTTCATCTCACCCAAAAAGGTTTCAGCTCACACCTAGTTGTATCTTTTTAAAACAGAAGTAATAGTGACCGTATACACGGTATCTGATAATCTAAACAACTTTCAAAGCATATTTGGAAATCGGAAAAAGTTTAGAAATTTTAGAACTCGTACAGGACCTACCCTCTGAAGGAAATATAGCAGAAAAAACCCATAAGCTGTCAACATCTAGACGGAATAGACTGCAAGAAGGAAATTCTTTTATGAATTTTATACAATGCCTTACTTATTTATTCACAGTAGTAGGGTCGATAATGATATCTGTTCGTTCTTTTGTGTGTGTGTGTGTGTGGGGGGGGGGGGCTGAAGGCTGTGGCCCAAGGTTATTGTTGCAGACAACATTTAATGGAATACATTCAAAATGCCGAATGGCTGAAACACTGCATGACATTATACCAAACACAAAACTCATGAAACTGCAAAAGTCAAAAACTCAGCACCCATTCTGTGCTGGGGGCAAGCCCACCTGTATTCCCCTGCACCCCTGCTAATTATATATACCAGCTCTGAGATCGCACTACAGCAGGGAAAGGGCAAATTCCCAGACCTCACTGTACAGTGATAGGTTCATAGGAGGTTACTAAGCTAATGGCCCTAGGGCCTTTACAAACCTAACCATGTTATACCCATGTTCCCTAACTGACCATGGTTAAACGGTCTTTATTTGCAGGGTGAGTGTATGATCAGCACTGATTGCCTCTGTCCATGAGGGACATAGGTGTCAACTCCGGGGTGAGTTTACAGTCTCACATCCAATTGTCTAGGTTGCACTTAATTAGAATAATTGAGGAGCTCTGCTTCATGTGAATTGGGAGTTTATTCCAGAGAAGCAGCAATCTCTGGGAGACGTATCTGTCTCTCCAGCATGTTCTGCTGATGTCACAAGCTAGGTTGAGATCCCTGGAGTGATCTTCTTGAATTCCTGCTTTCAACATTTTGTGTGCCTTAAAATGTTCAGATTTTCAGGCTCTTTGGCAATACAAATGTATCTTAATTTAACACATCCTCCAAGACTATAATAGCAGGAAAGGGTGGTGCATGAGATAAACCCACTTGGAGCATATAATGTCCTCAGGTCTACATCTCCTCAATTTAGGGGGAACATCCACTTTTCCCAACAAAAATAATGTATCCTGGAACTAGTCTTATAAAAAAGGGAGACTCTTCTAATGGAATTGGAGAGGATCCAGAATTGAAGCCTGTATCCAGTTGCGGTTTCCTGTAAAGCCTCTCTTGCAGCAGTTATTCCTTGAGGTTGCAAGAATGTTCTGGAGAAATTCTAAAGCAATTTTCACTCAGAAAGCTGAGGTCTCTCCACAAATGAGCTGTCCAGTCAGTACTCAGAATAAAACTGTGGAAGGCAGACGGAGCTTTGTGAAGCTGACCATTTGTGTATCCTGAGCAGGAAACAAACCACATAGCCAAACGCTACTGTAGCAGTGAGAATGAGAACCCCAGAGTTCTAGGCTGGAAACTCTCCTGTTTGGTACCTACTTCTCTGAAGTTACAGCAAATGCCAAAGGGCTGTGGCCGACTAAGCTTATGGATTACTGTAACGTAGGAGAAGTAATTGAATCCCCAAATGACTTAGGGTCTATATTACAACACCGAAAAATCTTTACAGCAACCACCACTTCATCGACATGTACTCGGCGAAATTCACTTCTGCAATTCACTGAATACTTAGGGCAAAGATGCAGCTGTCCAACTACACAATTTTGCCCTTTTCTTCACTGTAGTGTGATCTCAGAGTTGGTATATTTAGTTAGAGGGGTGGGGGTGGGGGCCCAGCCCCCTACATGGGTGGGTTTGGTTTAGCTAGATTTAGTTCTGTTGGGTTGCAGAGCAAGTATTTGTTTGCCCTTTAAGCATTCAGCGAATTGCAGAAGTGAATTTTGCGGAATACGTGTCAATAAAGTGGTGTTTTCTGCAAGGGTGTTTCAGCGTCGTAATATAAACCCATGACTTCGCCATCCTGCAGGAAGGTTTGCCCCAAATAAATAACCAGTGCCAAAATCATGGACCAAAACAAAATGCCAAAAAAAATATTATAATATCCTTCAGTAAGTCATCTACCCTGAATAACCACCAAACTGACAATACACCAATAAGGGCTAACCCAGTAGTTCAGGATTTTGGAATTTATGTACACAGTGACCTAACTTTCAATCAACAAGTGCCCATTGTTGTAAGAAAGTCCTTTTTATATTGCACAGCTTATAAATATAGGGATTGTGTCTAGATCTAGGGATGTCAATGTCCTTCTTCATTCAGTCCTCAATAGGCCAATAACCAAATATAATTCTGTAGAATAGTGTGCATGTGTTGTATCTTTAAGACGTGTTTCCAAGGACAGCAAGTGCATATAAATAGCAAGCATGTGCTAGCCTCAGTGCCATTTTGAGAGTGCAGCCAGAGAGTGAGCATGTATGAGTGTGTTTGTTTACAAGTTTACCCAAATTATTAAGCCTCAATCCTGATGTGTTTTTACATAATAAAACTGCTTAAACATAACCCACAGATGTTCATCTGTTTTATCCTGACCAGACGAGTGACATGGCGTCAGAATCAGGATTCCAGCGACTTGTTTTTCAGAGCTGAGGTGCAGAGTTAACAAAGGTAAATTAAGTGAACTGAGTACAAAAAGGGCTTGCACGAACGATTTTATTAAAAAGATAAAATGGAGGATTACAAGGGCTTAGAACACATTATTAATCAAATGGGAGGCACAAAGAGTTTATTAAACGAAATGTTTGAAATTAAGATATCTGATAAAACTATTATCAGAAAAGCACAAAAGGGGTGTGGATTTACCTCAGAATTACAGACCGAGCATGTTTAGAGTAGAACGAGCACAAGAAAAGTATAATGGGCATGAAAAAAGATTAAATGAGCAAAATGAATATAATAAAGGGCAAAAAGGGCACGTTAAGCATAAATAAAGCAAGGTGACTGCATGTTTTTGGCAAGTTACTGTGTTTTGGCATAAACTACTGTTTTGCATTGATTGAAGCTATTAAGGCATAACTAGAGTTATTCGAAGTATTTCAAAGTGTGCAAAAGTGCTTACACTGTGCACGTTTATTACTGTGCATTTATTCCAAGGAGTTTATTGTGTGCAAAGTGCAACTATTTCATAAAGTACAGTCAAAATACAGCCATTTCGAAAAGTTTCTTGTGCTGGGTGTGTTTATTCGCAGAGTACCGCCATTACAGAATGTTTCTTGCACTGTACAGAGTTATTTAGCACAGTAATGCCATTTTGGGAAAGTTTCAGTGTGCTGTGTACTGTTTATTCACAAAGTGCAGTTACTTTGAAATGTTTTCACTCTGAGCTTCTTCAGCCCAGTTTACTCGCACAGTGCAGTTATTTTGAAATGTTTCTTAAACTGATAAGAGGTGATTTCTTATAGGATAGTGATTTCATGAGTATTCGTGTGCCCAGGAGACTTATTTCGAAAAGTTCAGTTATTCAGAGGCTTGTTGTGCTATTGGGCATAGTTACAAGTACTGGCATAAATTTCTGGCATATGTATATGGGTTTGTGTTTGAGCATACTTGCAAAAGCCTTCACCTGTATGTGTTAATATGGCAGAGGCACTTTGCAGAGCAGGTACACTTGTATTTTATCAGAATACTGAGAAGAATTGGAGAATATTTCAGCAAGAGTACGATATTTTTATACACGCAGCCTATTCTGACAAAGATGCATGCACTAGGGCATTCATTCTGCTAGACCTAGCTGGTTCAGAGGCCAATGAAAGAGAACTTTCATTTGTGTATGTACCACAGGTATTCAAGAAGGGGAAAAATGTCATATTGTACAGGCTGACTTAAGGGAAGACCCCCCCCCCCCCGAATGTTTGAAACACAAATTCAGGGAAATGTGCAACCCCCAGACAAATGTTACATTAGAGAGGCATTTGTTTTACACAAGAGATCAAAAGCCAGGAGAAACTTCTGCAGCTTATATTACTGACCTGAGAAACAAAGCTAAAACATGTAGGTCTGGTGATTTAAAAGATAAGTTATTAAAGGACAGGCTTCTGTGTTGTATTAATAGTGCTGCAGTGAAAAAGACTTTGCTTTGTGACAGTGATTTAACACTGAGCAAAGCTACTGAGATTTTTCAAATCCACAAAGTTACAGAAAGGCACACAAGAATGCTTGCAAGTGAGAAGAGCATGGTTTCAGCAGGCTCCAGAGCAAATGTAGATAGCATGCAACACATGGCTAGCAGAAGCAGGCCTAAGCATATAGCAGCTGAACCCCCTGCGAGTGTGCCAGGTAAAACCCATAGTTTTCCAGCAAGTTCTAAGACTAGTTCATTGAAAAGGGCATGCTCAGTGCAGTACAAGGGGAAGTCAGCAAAACCCAAGTCAAGCTTTATTGTTAACTGTCGCAATTGTGGTGCCAATCATGAGTCTAAAAGAAAAAAGTGCTTAGCATTTGGTCAGCAATGCCGCAGGTGTAAAAAAAAAAATGGAACAATTTTCAAAAGTTTTGCAAATCATGCAAGCCTCACACAGTTATAAAAAAGGGTCACTTAAAAAAGCAAGTTGATCAAATAGAGAGCTGCAACTCTACTTTCTATGTAGATGGTGCATCAGTAATTGGTAAAAAGTTTGATGCAGTAGATTTGTTGGCAAAGAATGAAGTGTTTTGTACTGCCCATATCAACAGTAAATCCACCGAGCTCAAAGTAGAGACTGGTTCAAAGTGTAATATTATGTCAGCAGACATTTGCTAAGGTGAGAGCTAGTGAGCAACTTAATGTGGCCAGTTGTGTGAAACTTGTTGCTTATAGAGGTGAAGAAATTCAGACCGAAGACTCAGTAGTGCTTTCACATTATTTGGATAGAAACTGCTACAGTTTGCAATTCTATGTAGTCTGAAGACCTGTGCAATCGTCATTGGGTCTTAGAGACAGTTTGAGAATGAATCTGCTTTCCTTTTCCAAAAAAGTTTATCATATAAGCATGTCTCAGTTCCAATTTTACTTAAAGCTATTTTCTCAGAATATGCTAATGTTTTCGATGACAAGTTAGGCAAACTTCCAGTTGTGTATGCTATGAAGTTAAACTCAGAAGGTAGTCCAGTGGTTAGACCAGCAAGAAAACTTTGATAGCTATGCAAAATAAAGTCAAAGCTCAGTTGGATAAAATGGTGTAGCAAGGTTAATTTGTTCATCTACAGAGCCTACTGAATGCAGACCACAAAAAAGGCTCAGACGAAATCAGAATATGCATCGACTCAAGAGATTTGAACAAAGCATTGAAGAGACGCATCATCCTATGCGTACAGTTGAGGAAGTCGCAGCCCTAATACCAAATGCCACTGTTTTTTCTGTCTTGGATGCGTAAAGTTCATTTTAGCAAGTGATGCTTGATCGCAAATCTTCACTACTGACTACTTTCTACCCCATTTGGAAGATATAGATTCCTCAGGATGCCATTTGGAATAAATTCTGCAAGTGAAGTCTTCCTGAGTGCAAGGGAGCAAATTTATTCAAGTTATCCTTGTGCCATAATAGAAGATGATTTATTGGTTGGAGGCAATGGAGAAGCAGAGCATGGCAAAAACCTTAGGAAAGTTCTAGACAGAGCACATGAAGTGAACTTGAAGCTCAATCCTCTGATTCAGACTACCAGAAGTTACATATGTAAGTCATTTATTTACTAGCATTGGCTTGCGACCAGACCCATCCAAGCAAGCAGCCATTCTAGAGATGCCAGCATTGGATAATGTTCAGGCTCTACAACACTTTCTTGGTATGGTCAACTATTCAGGCAAGTTTATACCAGACTTCAGTGAGTTGACAGTACCTTTGAGAGAGCTGACGTGCAAAAATATTATATGGTCTTGGTTGGAACAGCACCAGAGACCATTTGAAGACCTTAAGGAGAACATTGCCACTTCACCCACATTAAGATACTATGATGTCAATAAACCAGTAAATCTTTCCAGTGATGTTTTGAAATTTGGTCTTGGTGCAGTTATTCTTCATAAGGACAAACCAGTAGCCAATGCATCTAGAACTCTTACCCAAACTGAAATGCAATATGCTGAAACTGAGAAAGTCCTTTTGGCAATGGTATTTGCCTGTTCAAAGTCTCATGATTATATTTATGGTCGAGCTATTCAGGTTAAAACTGATCACCAACCTCTAGTCACTATTTTAAAAAAGCCTATGCATTCAGCTCCAGCAAGATTACAAAGAATGATGCTCAGATGCAGAAGTACACCTTCAAAATGGCCTATACAAAAGGCAAATTTCTGGCTGATACCTTATCGAGATCGCTCAGAAATACAATGGAACAGCTTAATGCAGAGGATTTTGACAATGATGTCATGGAAGTGGATAATTTTTCTACCACGAGACTTGATGAGCTGAGAGATCATATAAAGACTGATCCAGTTTTGCAAAAGCTTAACTACTTCATAAATGGTGGATAGCCATTGAAGCAATCTAGTGTAAGGCCTGAAGTGCAAACTTATTTTCCTTACAGAGATGAGATATTGATGGAAGATGGTATTATTTTCAAAGGTCCTAAAATTGTTGTTCCTGCTTCCTTATAAAGTGAATATATCCAGATTTTGCATCGTGGTCACCCAGGTTCCGAATCTACCAAAAGAAAGGTGAGAGGACTAATATTTTGGCCTTCTCTGGTAAAAGATATTTATAAAGTACTTTCTTCTTGTTCAGTATGCAATAGTACTAAATTGCATTTGCAGAAAGAACCACTTCAGCTAAGTCAAGTTCCTGAGCTACCTTAGTCAACAGCAGCCACTGACATATTCAAGTGGAACAATCAGCATTACTTAGTGTTGGTAGACTCCTATTTGAACTGGTTTGAGATCGATTTAGTACCTAACCCAATGACCACTGCTATCACCAAGTTCAAATGCCATTTTTCAGTCCACGGTAGTCCACACAAAGTTATTTCGGACAATGGTACCCAATTTACCAGTCAGTTGTTTCAGAAATTTGCAACAGAATGAGACTTTGTACATGTTACTAGTAGTCCAGAATACCCACAGTCAAATGGGATAGCTGAACGTGCAGTACAGAGTGCAAAGCAATTACTAGAGAAGTCAAAGCGTGATAATACCAATGTCTTTTTGAGTTTACTGAATCTCAGGAACATAACTCATGGCGATATACTTGGCTTGCCTACTCAGAGATTTGTATCTAGGCAAACCAGAATACCCTTGCCTATCAGCTCAGTTTGTTGAGGCCTAAAGCAAACAACAGAACAATCAAAGCCCAACTATTCAGAAAACATTCTTTCCAGAAGTCCAGCTATGATAAATCGAGCAGATTTCTTCCTCCACTGAAAGACGGAGAAACAGTGAGGATACAAATGGCAAAAAGTTTTGACCGCATTTGTCATTTAACAGGTATATATGCAGAGCCAAGATACTACTTTGTGGAATCTGAGGGTGTGGGGTACAGGAGAAATTGCAGACATCTTTTTCCTGTATCAGAATCAATATCGCAGCATTGTTCCTGTAACACAGTCTAGATCTCAGAGCAATCCAGACAACGTTCCTGTTGCAGAACGTGTCTTAACTTCCATTTCCCTTCCTTATAATGTTCCTGATGTCCCCAAAAGTTGAACATTCAGCAGAGACAGTCCCATTTGCTAGACCTAGTTCTAATTTCTATGTCACATGATTTGGTCGCATTTCCAGACCTAGTGTGAAATACACAGCAATCTGAACATAATTGTCTATATGTATTCAGTTCTGCATGTCAAATAATTATTTTGTCATCAACTGCATGTCAATTAATGTTGTCAATAATGCATGATTCATTTCTCAAAGAGGGAGGATGTAGAATAGTTTGTGTGTTGTACCTTTAAGAAGTGTTTTCAAGGACAGCACGTGCATATAAATAGAAGCATGTGCTAGTTACAGTGCCATTTTGAGAGTGCAGCCAGAGAGTGAGCATGTATGAGTGTGTTAGCTAGCTTGTTTACAAGTTTACCCAAGTTAAAGTTATTAAGCCTCCATCCTGATGTGTTTATACATAATAAAGATGCTTGAACAGAACCCACAGATGTTCGTCTGTTTAATCATGACCAGACTAGCGACAATTCTCTCTTCCATTATACTAAAATAGAACGGAATGATCAGATAACCATGGCAAAAGTTTAATAAATAGGTCAGCAAACAAGCAAACAATGTCAAATAAGATGTGTGTTACAGTACAATAATGGACCACCCAAGGGTTTGGTGAGGTCATAGGAGGTTACTAGGCTAATGGTTCTAGGGCCCTTAGAAACCTAGACAATTTAACCCTTGTTCACGAGAGTCTCATTTACGAGTAGACACTGAATCAGCATCTACTACACCTATCCAAGAGGGATACAGGTGGAACCCCCGGGATTAATTTATGGTTTCCCATCTAAACATCCAAAATACACTTAAACAGGGTCAATGAGTGAGCCTGCTTAACATAGATTGGAAGTCTGTTCCGGAGATCAGGTAACCTCTGCAAGACAAATCTGTCCCTTCAGCAACTCCTATTGATGTCACATACCAGGTGCAGATGTGTAGCATTTCCATTAAGGCAGGGTTAGAGTGTGCCTTATATGCAAGGCATAGGTCACCTTTGAATAGTCTGTACAACACAGAGTAAAGAGACAGTGATTTCAGTCTGTCCACATAACGTATGTGCTGGAGACCCTGAATTTTCTTTGCAAAAAGACATTGTGGTCTCTCCAAGTCCTGCAGGTGCTTGGAGAGGTACATAGCAAAGGAAGCATTATGCTTTATTATTGGCCTGATGAGGAAAGAGTACAGGGAATTATAACATCCTTTTTTCTTGAGGCAATGCCCTTACTTATGTAGTAAGCAATATAGAATGTCCTTCCAAATACTATGGAGACATGGTGATCAAAAGTAAGGTTGCCATCAACCTGCATGCCCAGATCTCTCACCAGTGATTGTATGCTTAAGGTATTGCTATTTATGTAGTAGTTTGCAGGAACTGCACCCTTGCCAAAGGGGATAATAATGCATTTTTTTACATTGTCTAAGTCCACGACTTCGGCGCCAATCTATAGTTTAAGTCCTTCTTACGGGATATTGACATTGTTAGGGGAATGAATGACCACTCCTTGTTTGCAGTCCTCAGCAAACTTTGTCATCCACAGACCCTTTGTTTTTGCCTGCACTTCAAAAAAGTAAATAGCGAACAGTAGGGGCTACAGAACACACCCCTGTGGAACACCACTGGTTACTGGTCTGCTGGAGGAGGCAGAGTCTCCTATTTTGAGTCCTACTGGTTTGCCAGTTTGGAACCCACCTGATAATATATGGGTTGATACCCAGCTGGGAGAGTTTATCAATAATGCTTGAGTGGTGGATGGTGTCAAAGGCCTTGGCTAAGTCCAGGTAGGCTGTATGCACAGTTTTACCCTTGTCAAGGGCTTTGGTGACCGTCTTGAAGAAATCCACCTAATTTAACAGGCACAAACTCCTTTTGATGAAGCCAAACTGGGTAGGGTCGAGTGTTTGTAGATTACCTATACCTTTGTTGATAAGGTCCATGACAATACGCTCCATGACCTCGCAGATAAGGCTGGTTAGTCTTATGGGTTTATAGTTCCCGAGGTCTGTGGATGCACTCACTTTATGCAAAGGATGACTGTAGCTGTCCATTCAGCAGGGATGAAACCCATACTAAGATTGTGGTTGAACAAGGTACCCAGCAGTGTTACTAATTATTGTTTTAATCCATTAAGAACACAGCTTGGAATGTTGTCTGTTCCCATTGAGGATGTGTTCTTAGCCCTGAAGAGGGCATTTAAGACTTGCTCCTTGGAGATGCTAAGTGGGGCAGGTGGTAGGGACAGGGGAGTGAAGTTTGCAATTAACCTGTCAGCCAGCAGGTTGCCTATATCCACAAGTTGTGTATATGTACTACCATTAATTACAAGTTCTGCTCAAATCTGGGATTTTCCTTTGAGGTTTCGGATGTAGCTAAAGAATGCCAATTTGGATTCATAAGTAGCTTTAGATGACTTTACAAGATGTCTTATTTGCCTGTTTAAGTTGGGGAGGAAGTGCTTCCAGGTTTGAGACTGTAAATCCCTACTCTTAGACAGCAATTTCTTATTATTATTATATAGACTGTTAATGGCTGATGTCCACCAAGCAGGTTTGTTCTTCCTTGAGGATCCTGCTTTGGCCCTATCAAGTACTGCAGGGTTAATACAACTGTACAGATGCTTTTACAAAGCATTCGTGTATATCCCAGTATAGGTAACCTTTCCATCAGTGGGGGTTACAAAGCTATTCATGCCTTCATGTAGGAGGTCATAATTGGCCTTGGAGAAGTTTTTTTAGTCTGGTTCGGGGTGGGGGAAGTCTGGTGTTATTGTTACCTCCAATGAGACTGATTTATGGTCAGACCTCACCAGGGAGGGTAGCACACTTGGGGTGGTACAATGATCCATCATGTTGGTGTGTACTAGATCCAGAATGTCTGAGCCCCTTGTGGGGGTGTCAACCAGCTGATCCAGGTATTGAAGTTAACAATGTCTAGGAACCTTTGGGTGAGAGTGTTAGTACATGTATAATTAACCCAGTCAATGGACGGGTAATTAAAGTCACCTAAAACCAGGATATTTGGTTGTACCTTGATTGACTCAAGTACAGCAAGGTAGGCTGAGTGGGTGTCATAATTCACGAAGGGGGTCCTATAGTTGGCAATGATTTGAAGAGGGGTCTTACCAATATTTAATTGCACCTGGAGTAATTCATGGAAATCACTTTGTTTAACCAATCTAGAGGTGTATTTGTCTTATGAATATGGATACACCACATCCCTTAGTTCTCATACCGTCAGTTTGAGGTCTGAACGTGTTGAAGGAATTGTAACACAGTAAAACTGGGGTGCTTTCTGCAGCCTTAAACTAGGTCTCTGTGAATGCACAGATGTCAGCATCTTCCAAAGTAAGGATTGCTTCTAGTGAGTGCAGTTTCAAATTTGGAATCATAGTGTTGACCAGCATAACCTTGAGTTTGTTTTTTGATGGTCTTACTACGTTGGGACTTTTGTCCTTGTGATACTGCCTAAAAAAGGCACTATTGGGGTGGCAAGAGCTTTAGCCAATAAACAAAATCCCGGAAGTGACAGATGAAGCCCATCTCTGGCAAAGCATTGAGGTCCGGTCATGTCATCCTAGTTTGACAGGTACTGGGATCCCCTTAGAATAACACCTGAAACTTAAGCCAATAATTTTTTGTTTGCATTGAGGCATCACCCTGTGTGAAGGTAAAATGCTGCTTAAGGCTTTCAACATACCTGCCTGGGACACAGAGAGCTCAATCATGTCTCTCTTCATATAGACCAGTGAGGTACATCTCAAGTCATTCACACCAAAATGGACTACAATGGAGTCATAACAGTACCTGTTGTTGACAGACTTGAGTGAGGGTGTGATGTGTCGGATCCTGCCACCTGACAGACAGCTGACCGTGACCTTTTCCTTATCCAGCCTGGTAAGTGGGACATCTGTGTGTCTCACAATGAGGGCACCTATGACTATGATGTTTGGTTTTGTGTTTTGCCTTAGGGGCTTGTCTGGTGAGACACTGGTGCATGAGCTATTGTGTGTACTGTGTTTAGGAAAGGATGTATTATGTGAAACATGCTTGTGTATGGGAGGTCTGTGATGTTTGGTTAGGTTTCTGATGAGGACCTCGGCATTTGTAGGTATGTGTGTTGTTGGTATGGATGGTGAAGGAGGTGAGGTGAGTGTGCTGACAACCTGCTCCGCATCAGATGTACTGACAGTTGTAGGAAACAGCATAGATTCTAGGTTCTTAATATAGATGCATCTCTCACATGTTGAATTTGTGTGAACTAGAAGAAGAGGGCTGTTAGTGTACATAAGGCAATTGCTACACTGCCTCAGCATGCCCATGTCGATCAAGCTGGCTGAATAAACTGTGGGAAATTGTCTTAACATACTGCAAGGTAAATCAATGTGGTCAGAACAGGAAAAGGACAGGAAGGACCAGGTAAGGTAGATGGATAGCAGAAGAGATCTAAATAAGGAAGGGATAGTGGGTGAGACTCATGATGGTACCTCAGAGGCTAAGCTTAGTGTTCCACTTGACAGTGGAGCAGAACCATGAGAAACCTCAAAAGGAGCACTAACTCTGTGCTAAGGAAAATTTGACAAGCAAAAAGTTTTATTTATTTTATTTATTTAACATTTGTTTACCGGAAGTGTCCGACTGAGCCAAGCAGGCCAGTTTTCAGCGAGTCCCAGGGAGAAAAGCTCCAAGTTACAAAGTGAAACAGCAAATACAATAAAAAACGTACAACTAAAATGAGTGAAAAACACAATAGTGAAAATACAGTAAAATAAGATCAAGTCCATGATATTACGGATTTTAATTGCTGGATGTAGAATTCGTGACATAAGAACAAGATGCTAATATCTTTCTAATTAGGGGATGGTAGCCTCACTAAATAAACAATTACAACAGAGATATAAAATAATAAACTAGTCACAGGACTGAGAAAAGGAAACAAATAGTTGAAGAAATGATTCAGAGGGGAAATATTATAGGATAAAGCTGCTTGAAAATAAAGTAGATTTACTGAGTGGTCAGCCTGGTATTGAGCAGGAGCGTAACCAGGTTTTTATCCAGATGGGCTTTGAGAAGAGTTTTGAATTTGCAGGGGTTAGCTGTGGAAAGAATGGGTTGAGGAAGTTAGTTCCAGATTTTGGAGATGTGATTAGAGAATAAGGCATCTCTATAGCTATTTTTGGTTTTAGAAACTTCTAGAAGTTTGGTGGAAAAGCGGAGGATTCTATTGTTGATATAGGGTTCTACTAGTTTTTAGGGCTGGGAAGTTGTTTGGAAGGTAGATGATAGAATGGCAAATTGCAAGTTGTTTGAGGCATAATAGGTTTGGAAGTTCCAACCAGTCTAGTTTGTAAAGGGCAGTACAGTGATGTGTTCTATATGACAGATTGGTGGCAAATTTGGCCATCTTGTTGTAAATGTTTGCTTCTATAACCACCAGCAGTGTCCACTCCTGCATAGTAGTGCACTATGCACAAACAAGAGCAAAGCAGTCAGTACAAGGAAACAGATGAAAGGGTTACACAGAGCTCTGAACCAATGAAAAAGCTCAGACTAAGCCCTGAACCAGTAACCTTTAATTAGCTAGTCCTACTGCAGCTCTCCTGCCACGAGAGTACGGGTGTCCTTATTTTCAGTACTAGCTCCACAATCAGAACTGGATTCAGCCAGTCTGAATCCAATCTTTGAAGTGCAACGGAACACAGAGTAAAAAGCATAAACACTTTTTTTCTTACATTAAGTACAGAGTAAAAAGGAGCACAGCAGAACAGGTATTTTCTTAAATAAAAGCAGCAGTTGGTGCAAAATACAGCAGTAGAAATAACTTAGTGTTCATAGTTCTCCTGGCTGGTTTGGTATAAACTAAGGAGCAGAGGCTGATTGCCTAACTCTCTGGAGCCTGTAACACAAGGTCGAATATTACAGGCAGATGGTCTTCCATCATGGGAGGTCTAGCATTTCCCTGTAATGCTCATTCTAGAATGTATTATCGAGTTTAGAAAATGGGCCGTTGTTTTAATTTGCTTTATTATTAGAATATACATATTTTCAATCTAAAATAGTTAATCTGCCAAATGTTTCACAGTCAGTGTACAATATTTAATTCTTGCTGAAAGCAGTATTTTTATGTCTATTATCCAAGTATTTAACAATGTCTACACACACACATACACGCAAACACTCATGTAAAAAGACCAGTGCATATATGCACACAAACAGATGCAGCACTAGAGATACAGTGCCTCTTGCATATGCAAAATCTCAGGTACACACACCTGTTGATTGTGTACAGCTGAGATGTCTTTGATGTAATAAACGAATTTATGCAATCTATTATAACTCCTGAAATTTGCATCACGTTCCTGATGTCAGATGTGGTGCAAACTCTTACCAGCACATGCACACAACACACACATATGCAGCTATACTATAAACTGCTGATGCCGCAGTCACTTGCATTAATGTTCCTCTGTTTGTTTAAGACCTACAGTTACTAAGGGGAAAGGGAATGGAATGAGCCCATAAATAGAAGTTATGTTCTTACCATAACGTTCCATGTTAGTTGTCTTCTTCTCGCCTTCTTCTTGCTGGATGGGTTCGGAGCCGACCTCGGCTCCGACTCGGCCACTCTAAAGCTCGAGAGTTGGTTCCACCGGCTCGAGGCTCCCCTTATATCCCACAATGCTAGGCGAGAGTTACCTCAGATCTCGTTTGTAAGCTAACCCCAGCTTATAATAGTAACAGTATAACTGTAAACAGAGTCCACCTCTAACAACAGGAAGAAAGAAGGGTGACCTACATCCTGAACCAGGAAATATGCATAATAGCATATGTCTAAGAAAGAGGTGGTAGAAAGAGAGGTCACAATCACAACTCCTCTAGGTCTGTCCAGGCCAGGGGAAGGAGGGTGGGGCCTTAAGAAGAAGGCGAGAAGAAGACAACTAACATGGAACGCTATGGTAAGAACATAACTTCTATATGTTAAGTTGTCTATCTCGCCTTCATTCTTGCTGGATGGGACCACGCCCCTAGCACCTTGTCCCGGGTGGCCTAACGGAACAGACTCCTGAGAACAGTGGAACCAAAGTTAGCTCTATGCCTAGAAGCTAAATCCAACTTATAATGAGAAATGAAAGTGTGAGGAGTAGCCCAAGTAGCCGCTGCACACATGGTGTCAATAGGCAGTCTGTCTTGGAAGGCTAAAGAAGTAGCCAAAGCTCTGGTGGAATGGGCCTTAGGTTTATCAGGCAGCTTTTGATGTCTAATTTCACATACAAGGGAAATCAAAGATGTTAGCCATCTGGATAATGATACCTTTGAAACTGAAAGTCCCTTTCTGCTTTCCGCATAGGAGACAAACAGCTGATCAGATTTTCTGAACTGTTTTGTTCTATCCAAGTAGTACCTCAATTGACGGTGAACATCCAGGCAGTGTAATTTTGTTCAGACCTATTGGGTATTCTGGAAAAAAGACAGGTAGATCAATGCTTTGATTTAGATTTGACGCCGAGACCACCTTAGGCAAAAAGGACGGTTAGTTCAGTAAAAGATACTCTGTCCTTATGAAACAAAAAGTAAGGAGGACGACAGCTGAGTGCTTGAAGCTCTGAAACTCTTCTAGCTGATGTAATAGCTACCAGAAAAAGAGTCTTCCATGATAATAATTTTAAAGAACAGGAGACTGCAGGTTCGAAGGGGAGAATCAAAGAAGCAAGAACTAAATTTAGGTCCCAAGGAGAAGGAGGATTTCTTATAGGAGGTCTGAGAAGAAAAACTCCTTTCAAAAAGGCTTTGCAAAGCTTGATGGACATTAAGGCAGATTCAGAAATACCCACATGAAAGTTAGAAATAGCTGCCAATTGAACTTTAAGTGTAGAGGGAGATGAACCTGCATGGAAGAGTTCAGCTAGAAAATCAAGGACTAATTGGATGGAAGCAGTGAAAGGATCTATGTCCTTTCCTTGAGCCCAATATGTGAAGCGTTTCCACTTACTCAAATAAATCTTCCGAGTGGAAGATTTATGGGAAGCTATCAAAATATCTCTAACAGAGTGAGATAATTGAGGAAGCCTGGCTAAGGTTGGAACTGGAGGAACCAAGCAGTGAGCTTCAGAGAGGGAGGGAGCGATGAAACTGACCCGACTGATGGATCAAAAAAGATCTGAACTAGGGTCCAGATTCCACGGTCGCTCAAAGAAAATGATGTAGAAAGGGAATCACACTTGTCGAGGCCAGTAAGGAGCAATGAGGATCAATGAGGCCTTCTGAGCGATAGCTTTCTGTATCACTTGAGAGATTAGTGGGAAGGGAGGAAATGCATACAGAAGTCCCCGGGCTAAACTTGGACTAGAGCCGCCTCTGCTGGGTTGGCCTGGTAAAGGGAATAGAGTGAAATATTCTCTGCACTTGCTGTTTTGGGGAGTAGCAAAAGATCGCAGCAAGGCTGACCCCACTTGAGAAAAATTCTCTCACTACAGAGTCTTTCAGAGACCACTCGTGAGGCATGAGTATAGCTCTGCTCAACTTGTCCGCAATTTGATTGGACTTTCCGGGATGTGCGCTGCTATCAGAAACCGCTGAGAAGAAATCGCCCATTGCCACAGTCTGAGTGCTTCTCGACACAGGGGTATGACCTGGTTTCGCTTTGTTTGTTGATGTACCACACTACAGACATATTGTCTGTTTGGATTGCAATCGCTCCCAAGGGAAGAGAGTCTTGAAGGGCTTGCAACGCTAAAAGCACTGCTCTCATCTCCAGAACATTTATGTGCAAGTGGCATTCGCTTGGTTGCCATGTGCCCTGGACCGTCTCTGCCCTGATAATGCCCCCACCCGATCAGGGAGGCATCCGCTGTCAGAGTAGCAACCGGAGGAGGTGGAACAAAGGGTCTTCCCAACAAGAGCTGAGGGAAGACATCCACCACATGAGATGATTTTGCACGCCATGTGATCATAATGGTGTGAGACATTGGAAGTTGCTGGTATGACCATTGAGTAAAGAGCATCCATTGAAGGATCCGCATGTGGAATCTGGCTAATGGAAGCAGAGGTATGGCCGCTGCCATAATTCCCAACACTTTCAGAACTAACCTGGCTTTGATTCTGTTGTTGTTGAAAAGGAGTGATACCAGTTTGTAAATGTCTGTTATTCTCTGATGTTAGTCTCAAGCAGACATGTTTACTGTATCTAGATTTGCGCCTATGTAAGTAATAGTACAAAGCGACAAAACAGACTTTTCGCAATTTATTGAAATACCCAGCTTTGACAAACGCGAAAGTGTAATCCCTGGCCATCAGAAGGAGATGCTTGGTGGGAGCTGTGAGGAGCCAGTCGTCCAAATATGGAAACACCTGGAATCCTTGTCGTCTCAGGTGAGAAGCTACCACTGCCATGCATTTGGTAAACACCGGGGGCAGTGGTGAGACCAAAGGGCAGGGCCCTGAACTGAAAAATGACTGGTTCCCAGCCTGAAGCGAGGAATCATCTGGAGCGCCAGTTCATTTTTATGTGATAGTACGCATCCTGAAGGTCTATAGAGCACATCCAGTATCCTTTGCCCAAAAGGGGAAGGATGGATTGCAGCGTGACCATCCGAAATCTTGTTTTCTTGACTGATCTGTTCAAGACACTGAGATCCAGAATTGGTCTCCAGTCCCCTGTTTTCTTTGGAACTAAAAAAGAACCTTGAGTAGATTCCGGATCCTTGCTGTGGTCTGCTGAACTGGCTGAATTGCTCTTTTGCAAGCAGTTTTGAAATCTCTAAAACCGCTAGATCCCTTTGAGCTGGTGGAACATCTGGAAGGGATTTTTGACTGATTTGGAATGAAGAAAGGGGATAGAATAGCCTTCGAAATGATGGACTGTACCCATTTGTCTTGAGTCAGGGATAGCCAGGCTTCTGGGTACAGTGACAATCTTCCCGACTGCCTCAGAAGATGGGCAGTCAAGCAACACCTCACAGGGATGCTGAAAGGGCTTGTCAGGAAGGCTTCCCGATTGCCCTGGTTCTGCGGACCCCTGCCCTAGGGCGGCGTCTACCATTGTTATTCCGCCTCTGCCTCTGGCAGGGAAGCGACTCTGTCGTCAGGCGAAGTCCCTTGAGATTGTTTACGGAACCACATCTTTCCACCTTTCTGGCCTTTGGGGTAAGGCCTAGAAGGAGTAGAAAACGGACTGGCGGCAGAAAGGGTCTTGCCATCAGTTTCAAGACCTAGTCAAGGTTTTTTCCAAAAAATGATTTGAAGAGGGGTCTTACCAATATTTAATTGCACCTGGAGTAATTCATGGAAATCACTTTGTTTAACCAATCTAGAGGTGTATTTGTCTTATGAATATGGATACACCACATCCCTTAGTTCTCATACCGTCAGTTTGAGGTCTGAACGTGTTGAAGGAATTGTAACACAGTAAAACTGGGGTGCTTTCTGCAGCCTTAAACTAGGTCTCTGTGAATGCACAGATGTCAGCATCTTCCAAAGTAAGGATTGCTTCTAGTGAGTGCAGTTTCAAATTTGGAATCATAGTGCTGACCAGCATAACCTTGAGTTTGTTTTTTGATGGTCTTACTACGTTGGGACTTTTGTCCTTGTGATACTGCCTAAAAAAGGCACTATTGGGGTGGCAAGAGCTTTAGCCAATAAACAAAATCCCGGAAGTGACAGATGAAGCCCATCTCTGGCAAAGCATTGAGGTCCGGTCATGTCATCCTAGTTTGACAGGTACTGGGATCCCCTTAGAATAACACCTGAAACTTAAGCCAATAATTTTTTGTTTGCATTGAGGCATCACCTTGTGTGAAGGTAAAATGCTGCTTAAGGCTATCAACATACCTGCCTGGGACACAGAGAGCTCAGTCATGTCTCTCTTCATATAGACCAGTGAGGTACATCTCAAGTCATTCACACCAAAATGGACTACAATGGAGTCATAACAGTACCTGTTGTTGACAGACTTGAGTGAGGGTGTGATGTGTCGGATCCTGCCACCTGACAGACAGCTGACCGTGACCTTTTCCTTATCCAGCCTGGTAAGTGGGACATCTGTGTGTCTCACAATGAGGGCACCTATGACTATGATGTTTGGTTTTGTGTTTTGCCTTAGGGGCTTGTCTGGTGAGACACTGGTGCATGAGCTATTGTGTGTACTGTGTTTAGGAAAGGATGTATTATGTGAAACATGCTTGTGTATGGGAGGTCTGTGATGTTTGGGTAGGTTTCTGATGAGGACCTCTGCATGTGTAAGTATGTATGTTGTTGGTTTGGATGGTGAAGAAGGTGAGGTGAGTTTGCTGACAACCTGCTCGCATCAGATGTACTGACAGTTGTAGGAAACAGCATGGATTCTAGGTTCTTAATAGAGCTGCATCTCTCACATGTTAAATTTGTGTGAACTAGAAGAAGAGGGCTGTTAGTGTACATGAGGCAATTGCTACACTGCCTCAGGATGCCCATGTCAACCAAGCTGGCTGGAGAAACTGTGGGAAATTGCCCATCCATAGTGCAAGGTAAATCATTGTGGTCAGAATAGGAGGATAGGAAGGACCAGGTAAGGTAGATGGATAGTAGAGGAGATCTAAATAAGGAAGGACTAGTGGGTGAGACTCATGATGGTACCTCAGAGGCTAAGCTTAGTGTTCCACTTGACAGTGGAGCAGAACCATGAGAAACCTCAAAAGGAGCACTAACTCTGTGCTAAGGAAAATTTGACAAGCAAAAAGTTTTATTTATTTTATTTATTTAACATTTGTTTACCGGGAGTGTCCGACTGAGCCAAGCAGGCCAGTTTTCAGCGAGACCCAGGGAGAAAAGCTCCAAGTTACAAAGTGAAACAGCAACACAATAAAAACGACAACTAAAATGAGTGAAAAACACAATAGTGAAAATACAGTAAAATAAGATCAAGTCCATGATATTACGGATTTTAATTGCTGGATGTAGAATTCGTGACATAAGAACAAGATGCTAATATCTTTCTAATTAGGGATGGTAGCCTCACTAAATAAACAATTACAACAGAGATATAAAATAATAAACTAGTGACAGGACTGAGAAAAGGAAACAAATAGTTGAAGAAATGATTCAGAGGGGAAATATTATAGGATAAAGCTGCTTGAAAGCCATAAAGTAGATTTACTGAGTGGTCAGCCTGGTATTGAGCAGGAGCGTAACCAGGTTTTATCCAGATGGGCTTTGAGAAGAGTTTTGAATTTGCAGGGGTTAGCTGTGGAAAGAATGGGTTGAGGAAGTTAGTTCCAGATTTTGGAGATGTGATTAGAGAATAAGGCATGTCTATAGCTATTTTTGGTTTTAGAAACTTCTAGAAGTTTGGTGGAAAGCGGAGGATTCTATTGTTGATATAGGGTTCTACTAGTTTTTAGGGCTGGGAAGTTGTTTGGAAGGTAGATGATAGAATGGCAAATTGCAAGTTGTTTGAGGCATAATAGGTTTGGAAGTTCCAACCAGTCTAGTTTGTAAAGGCAGTACAGTGATGTGTTCTATATGACAGATTGGTGGCAAATTTGGCCATCTTGTTGTAAATGTTTGCTTCTATAACCACCAGCAGTGTCCACTCCTGCATAGTAGTGCACTATGCACAAACAAGAGCAAAGCAGTCAGTACAAGGAAACAGATGAAAGGGTTACACAGAGCTCTGAACCAATGAAAAAGCTCAGACTAAGCCCTGAACCAGTAACCTTTAATTAATTAGTCCTACTGCAGTTCTCCTGCCACGAGTGTACGGGTGTCCTTATTTTCAGTACTAGCTCCACAATCAGAACTGGATTCAGCCAGTCTGAATCCAATCTTTGAAGTGCAACGGAACACAGAGTAAAAAGCATAAACACTTTTTTTCTTACATTAAGTACAGAGTAAAAAGGAGCACAGCAGAACAGGTATTTTCTTAAATAAAAGCAGCAGTTGGTGCAAAATGCAGCAGTAGAAATAACTTAGTGTTCATAGTTCTCCTGGCTGGTTTGGTATAAACTAAGGAGCAGAGGCTGATTGCCTAACTCTCTGGAGCCTGTAACACAAGGTCGAATATTACAGGCAGATGGTCTTCCATCATGGGAGGTCTAGCATTTCCCTGTAATGCTCATTCTAGAATGTATTATCGAGTTTAGAAAATGGGCCGTTGTTTTAATTTGCTTTATCATTAGAATATACATATTTTCAATCTAAAATAGTTAATCTGCCAAATGTTTCACAGTCAGTGTACAATATTTAATTCTTGCTGAAAGCAGTATTTTTATGTCTATTATCCAAGTATTTAACAATGTCTACACACACACATACACGCAAACACTCATGTAAAAAGACCAGTGCATATATGCACACAAACAGATGCAGCACTAGAGATACAGTGCCTCTTGCATATGCAAAATCTCAGGTACACACACCTATTGATTGTGTACAGCTGAGATGTCTTTGATGTAATAAACGAATTTATGCAATCTATTATAACTCCTGAAATTTGCATCACGTTCCTGATGTCAGATGTGGTGAAAACTCTTACCAGCACATGCACACAACACACACATATGCAGCTATACTATAAACTGCTGATGCCGCAGTCACTTGCATTAATGTTCCTCTGTTTAAGACCTACAGTTACTAAGGGGAAAGGGAATGGAATGAGCCCATAACTGCTGTTACTGCAGTTATTAGCCTTAGTTCTATCCCCCTCTCCATTTCTTCCATTTACTAACTGTTGACTTTAAGCTGCACTTATCAAATTTAATCAATATGGTTGCAATTTGTTTGTTCTTCCATCCATGCTTCACAGAAGTTTAAACCGTTGCAGTCAAGCTGCAGTCTATTTTTAATTAGGCTGTTCTCTCACATTAATACCCTGCTATAGAAAGTTTTCCATCCAGTTGGGTTTTATTTCATGTTTTGCCCATTTTCTAAGGACAAGACAAACAATGTTCTGGTTTTGCCATTTTCCCTGAAGCTGTTGCATTCATACATCTTGGCTAGAGATTTTCATTTACCAAAAAGTTGTAAAATTAGTCTCATTACATAACAAGTGCATTACCAGATTCACTTGGTGAAGCTGGTACATTTGAAACATTAGAACTACTATGTTAAAAAAGATGCTGCCAAACCTATTTAACTACTTTATATCACATCACAGTAACCTATCAGGCCCTGTTGTCATACATTTATCTATATTCAAAACAACATTTTTTCTACAATCATTTATCCCTTTGATACAAGTAAAACAGAAGAATTAAAGAAATAAATATCAGAAAAAAATATAACTACTACAACCACTGAGAATTAAAGCAATAATTGCAATTTTGTTAAAGAAAGGATAAGTCACACAACCACTAACTCATAGTTGAAACAGTTTACATGCCACTGATCAATCACCCAAGCTAGTCGTGTCACCACAGCTCTGATACATATAAACAGGATGGGAATGGTCATATTTTTTTTAGTATTACTGTGGAAGGACAATCTCAGCACCTCCAAGATAGAGAGAGACACACATTTCTCACTGCCTGTCAGTGACCTCTCATTCTCCAAAATGCAGCAACCTCAAGGTGAGAAAAGTAAAGTAAAAGATATGCAGGGCAACATCCTCCATGAGGGGGTTGCAGAGGGGCCCCTGCAAAAAATATTTATTTTTCATACTTGTTAGCACTGTAACAAGTTTGAGTATGTGTCTTCCATGTTACTGCACACTTGTGGATCAAAAGAAATACAATGCAGTAGTGTCACAAGATTTACACCTTGCTAATATTCACCCTCATCCTGTACCTCTCTTCTCAGGAGCAGGTACCCACCCAATCAAACAGGTTTAATTTGAAGGATACCAGGGTGTCACTTCATTTAACTTGCAGGGGAAGTCACTGGATAATAAATTTTTCTCTTCAATGCATTTTACGAGGTGGGACTATTTTGCTTGAAAAGATATAGGAGATCAAGGAGGACAAAGTCCTTAATGGTACAAGAAGTGAGTAAAGGGAATGTGCTTCAAAATCCTTCCCTGGCAGCTAAAGGACATGGTCATTTTTTTTTTTTGTTAGAAACCTCTTGGGCCTTTCCAGTTGTTTATTGCATTGAAGGGGGCACTGTACTCAAGAACTTAATTAGGGCTAAATATATAGCAATGACATGTTAAACATGGTGGTTGAAAGAGAGGTAATTCTAGACCAGGGTTACAATATCCTTGACTTCATTATCATTTTGGAGTGAATGCTGGTTATACTGTACGAGGGAGAAAGTTGCTAATGAAATATGACAATACTACACTTTTTCACATTTAAATTTTAGCTCTTCTTCCATACATCACTTGCTTACAAGAGTTAGTGCCTACAATAATGAAATTATATCAGAGAGAAATTTGACAGTCACGTCTAGCTTGCAATAATTTCAAACTCAGTTAACCAAAGGTCCCGATTCTTGTTTTGGAGACTGGAAATAGATTCCGAAAAGGAGGGTTCCAGGTACTGTGCCCTGGGACACGGCACTAGTTATTTTCATACCTTCCAAGGAGGGACTGCCATCTTAACTATGTGGGTTCTTTCAACCATCTGGCTATCCATCTCATCACATATGAATCTGCTTTTAAACTGCTTAACTTAATGGTAACGCAAGCATGAGGTATAGTATTGAATAGTCTGTCCAGATTCAAATAAGCTCTGTGAACAGAATAACTGTCTACAGCCTGTGTGAGTTCTCCAGGAAGTTCACTGAATTGAGCAGACAGGATCTCCCTATGAAAAGCCAAACTAATGTGCGTCTAGCCTGATGAGGCTTTTGATATCATAGCTTAGGAGATCAGATATGATGAATTCCATTGCCTTTGTAAATCAGAGTACTTGGGTCTAATGTTTCCAGGGTCCATGGTAGAGGCACTTTTAAGAGTTTCATCACCACAGTTTGTCACATTTTGGCGACAAATCCTGTAGCTAAGCTCAGGTTAAATATAAGTAAGGGTTTCACAATGGAATGTTTGGCACTAGGCATCCATATGAATTATCAGGCCACATGGTATTAGTATTTTTGGTCTTAGTCAGCACCTTCAGTAAATGATCTTTTGTGATATTAGGAGATGTAAGAGATTCAGGAACTTGTGGAATTAAGGCAGTTGTTTTAGTGGGAAAATTTCCACAAAGTCTGTCTGCTACTATATTTGCTGGGTCTGAATAGGTCCATTTTAGATATGTACAGAACAGTGCTGGGTGTTCTTAGCTTCCTTATGTAACTAAAGGACTTAGACATCAGACATTGGCATCAGAAGATAATTTAAGTTTACATTATAACCCTGAAGGTCGCTTTTAGTTTCTCACTGATATTCTTCATGCCATCTTTAATTTGAGGAACTTTATAACTCATGTACGATTTAAAACAGTTTTACCTTTCTCGTTATAGAGTTTATTTAAGCTGGTGGAATACCAGACTAGCTAGACTTCTTGTTATATTTGGCTCTAGTACGGATGCTCAGGTCTAAGCATTTATCTACGTGGGAATAGAACACCTTTGTATAACTAGCAGTTCTGCCCAAGTCAGCACTGGTGATATTACAAGTAAATCTGAATAGCTCATTGAGTTTGGGGAGGTTTGCTCAACTGAAATCCCTGAAAAAACAATGACTGCAGTGATTTTTAATATTCTGAAAGAGAAGATTTACAAGTGCATGTTCAGGCTTAAGGAGGGATGTTGAAACTATAGATGTGGTATTTGAAGTGGATATTTTACATATGACTAGGTCAGGAATATTATGTCCTTTTGGATCTGTTAATTATCTGTTCTAGGGGATGAGTTAGGGGTATAAAGGCTCTAGTTTACTGAAGGGTAGCTGAAATCTCCCATTATTAAAGCATTTTGCTAATGACTCATTCCTTAAGTACACTTCAAAATCTTATGTGGTCATCAGGGGATATAGAGACTTATCCTGTAGCAGGCTACAAGCTGTTAGTGTATCTTGCTCCCCACACTACACCCTCCTTTCTCCATCCATAAGTTCCTACACTGTCCTCCATTTCATTTTAAGATCATTATTAAATCTGAGGCAGAACATCTTCTGGAATAAACAGACTGCTCCTATCAACTTTTCTTCTGTTCTATTCACCCCAACATCTTTGGATAGGTTGTAGTCTACAGAAAAAACTTCTGGCCTTTCTCTTCAACTTAACCCTCATAACCAACATCCTTCTACATGGTTTTAAACATGCCCTTGTTGTACTGCTCCCAAAGGTTTCCATCCCTTATTCAGCCAGTGATGATAATCCTATTCTAACCTCTGTCATTCACAAAGACTCTTGAAAAAATTAATTTACAACTAAATTTGTAATTACATCACCAAGCCTGGCATCCTCAATGACGAGCAACATGGATTCTGTCCCCACTACAGCACTATTATAACTATCTTTTCTTTCTTACTGGTCACATCTATGCTAATGAGTAGCATGATAAAATTACTGGAGCAATTTTCTTTGATCTTATAAATACTTTTTACAGTACGCCATTCCCTCCGGCTTCATAAACTAGAACAGATTTCTAGAGATTTATTGCAATGTTTCAAAAGCTATTTCAACAATCAAACTTTCGCTGTCATTGGACCCAACACCAATATCTCAGAACATCTCACAAGAGTGTTCCACATGATTTGGCTCATTGGCCAGTTCTCTTTTCACTCTTCCTAAATATCTTTCCATGGGATCTTCTTCATACCAGTTGTGTACTTTATGCAGAGGACATTGTCCTCTTTAAATGAAATAAATATCTCCAGCCTACAAAAAATAAATAAAAAAATATAAAAAAAAACTTTGGAGTGACTTTATAACTATCTGAAATTGACTTTATTCTAATAACCTGACAGCCACCTCTCATAGAAGTTCTTTATTACTTTGTCACACAGGAAAAATTCAAGCAATTTCAAACTGTTGGTTATCACAGATCCTTAAAACCCAAGCAATCTCAAATTTTGGTAGCACAGATCCTTTAAGTTCTCCTATTCAACCAGCACATCACCCCTCATAAACATGGCTTTACCTAGATTCCTAAAGTATTGCCTGAACTAAGACTTACTTATAACATATATCACTTTCCATCCATAGAAGCCTGAAGTGCTACAGACATAAATGCATTACTTCCTAGACTCAAATATGGACTGCCAATCATTGCCTGTGACAGATCCCAAAGCAACAATATGCTGAAAACTTGGATTCATTAACACATCCAGCATACAATTAACATCACTGTCTCACTCTCAGGACAAGCAAATGGCTTCATGTTAATGACAGTGCTTCAGTCCTCCTTAACATACTTACCTTCAAACCTAGCTTTCAAAAATTCTCCTCCCCTTCTTAATATCCCACTCTTTACACAATTCTAACTCCCTCCTTCTGTGTTGTTTTCCCATAACTCTTCTCTAAACTTGCCCTGTCAGTTAGAACTCTTTAGCTGTCACAGTTAGAAATTCTTCCATCTTTCAAGGCAGCTCTCAACTCCCATCTGCTTAATGAAAAGAAATGCAACTGCTTTAGAGATACTGACTATGGAATTATTTAACCCAGTGCCTTGATATCCTTTGCTGTACAGGTTCATAAGCAACTACTTGGCTAGCTGCCCTTGTGGGCCATTCTAAGCATAGCGAATTTCCCTTTTAAAGGTGAGAATCAAACTCTTTACCATGTGGCTGCAAAGTAAACACCTTAACCATTGTACTGACCTCCAGCCTCACTATTTGCTCAGGCTGCTGCAGAGAGCTTGACCTAGTGCCAGCTGTGATATTGAGAAAAGATAAGTGTTTAGTCTCATTTTTTGTCTGCATTTTGATTTAATATCTAAAACTGTACTTATTCTTCTTCTTGTTTGTCCCTACCCACCCTCCCTGTTCTTGTTTTGGTGTTAGTGTTGGTGGCCCTGGAATTGCCCACCCCTCCTGTAAGTCTCTATTTGAACACTCTTCCTGAGTCCATCTCATTAGCTCACTTAACCAAATACAATGAGATCATATTCTGAGTCTAGTGTTCACTCTACATAATAGAACATTTGAGAAGGCCAACCCACTTAGGTTCTTCCTTCATCTCTCCTTGCACTTTACTAACAAATATATATATATATATATTCATCTGCTTTTACTGTATTTGTGTTTCCTCCTTCTTTATTTTGCTTTTGCCTCTTCTTAAAAGTACTTAATTTAATTTACTCTACTGCACTTATTGCTGCTTGGTAGTAGCCTAATTAAATTGTAACTGTTATTCTAATTCTTTTGGTTTAAGCACTTGGGCTTCATACCGGTTGTTTTACATTAAGATGGGTTGTGGTCTGCACTGTTGTGGCAGGAGAGGTAGCTTAAATCCTTCTAAGCTGGGAATTGCTGATTGAAAGCTCAGTGTCTGCTATTCTAAACGTGTTTTAGTTCTGGTTTAAGCACTTGGGCTTCAGGTCCAGTTATTCTACATTAAGAAGGTTTGTGGTCTGCACTCTTGTGGGAGGAAAGGCTGGATTCTGCCCTTCTGAGCTGGGAATTTCTGGTCACAGGCTTATTGTGCCTGCTTATTCGAACGGCTTCTTTCTGAAATTGGTGCGCCTTGTTACTGTAGCATAGGACCAGATTCGGGCCAGCTGAATCTAGCTTTGTTTGTATAACTTGAACACTGATCCAGGCCATTTTTTTTTTGGAGAAGGTTCCCCTCCACCCTAGTAGCGGGAGTGTGCAGTTAGAACTTGTCTGATTGAAGACTGCTGGAACAGGGCTCAGGTTTGAGTTTTTTACTGGTTAATTGGGTAACTTGTTTAAATCAGATTGTTTTCTATTGTTTTATATATATATATATATATATATATATATATATATATATATATATATATATATATATAATTGCACTTTTTTCATCTGATTTGACTGTATTTGTGTTTCTTCCTACTTTATTATTAGAGGCCTTGACTACAACTCTGAACTGAGATATATATATAACACAAAAAGCATCTTTTTATGCGCATTTAAAGTGCATTTTGAATGAATCTGCTTTATTTTCTGAAGAAAAAAAATATATACTTGTTTCCCACCTTTCTAGGCTAGTACAGTCCAGTTTTCAGGTTAGTGATGAATTCAGGGTTGTGTTACAGATCTCTGCGTCTGCCCATACCTTACTTGGATAGAAGGAAGTTTCTCTGTTCACCTGTCAGAGAGGGGAGCTTTGAGCAGCCTATCTGTCCCTGGAGGAGTGGTTTAAGATCAGAAAGTAGTAGCTTATTGGCCATTTTGGGCTAATTTCTATCTCTTTAATTTCCCTGCTATAAAAAACGCATTTGCCCAGTTTTGTGCACCGGGCAGCGCCGGTTAGCTAGGGCATAACTATTCCCGGCTCCACAAAGTCTCCTCTACAATTTTTCCCCTGGAACTAGACAAATTTTCAACTTAAGCACTCAAGCCATTCATTTCTCAGCCAGACACTTGCTCAAACCTCATAGCAAGCACTTAAAAACCCTAGCACTACAGAAGGACAAGGCTCTCTATTCGACCTTACCAGCCATCCAGTAAAACAGTTCACTGTACCTATCCAGGCATGTCCAAAGGGCAGTTTCAGGTGTACTCCAGTCCAACTGGTGAATCTGGGCATTTTGAGGCAATGTAACAACTGCCTCATGTACATAGACAACCCTCTCCTCCTACCACCAAACACTAATACATGCAAGAGATGCAATTATATAGCCAAACTGGAGGCTAAGCTCTCTCAACCCAAGACTGCATCAGACAGTCAAGAGGAGAAAGGAAATACTGGCATCACACCACCAGTCTCACATAGACCCATTAAACCAGCACCAGTAAAAAACACACGTAAATACACAAAAACATACTCGGAGGCTCTAAATAAAAATCTGTAAAAGTAACAGAGCCGTCCAAAGTAGACATCCAAGCAACCTCCACCCCCGAACACAAACCATGAAACACATACTTCACAAAACCAGTGTGCCACGCAATCACAGCCCTCAAGGCAAAATAACATACCCAACATACTAGTAATAGGTGACTCTATAGTCAGGCACACTGACGTCCCACTCACTAGGCTGAATAAGAAGAAGGTTACTGTTAGCTGCCTGTCAGGTGCCAGGATCCGCCACATAACACAAGCACTCAGGTCACTCCAGAACAAGTACAAATATGACTGTCCATGTTGGTGTGAATGACCTGAGCCGTACCTCCCTGGACTACATGAAAAGAGACATGGAAGAGCTCTCTGATCACGTAGCCCAGGCCGGTATGACCCTGACCCTGAGTAGCATCCTGCCCTCACCAAGAATGATACCACGGTATAAAGAAAAAATTATCTATTTCAACAGCTGGCTAAGTTTCTGGTGTCATTCAAAGGGGATCCAGTGTCTGTCTGCCTGGGAATGACATGCTCGACAAGCCACGCTGCTTCGCTAGAGAGGGCTTGCACCCGTCACACTTAGGCTTTCGAATACTGGCCAAGACTATTGCCACCCCCCATATTGCCTTTTTTAGGTGACTCAAAAGACAAACCCCACCACCATAAATAGCACAAGTAACAAAAATCTGAGGGTAATACTACTCAATGCCAGAAGTCTAAACCTCAAAATGCTCACACTCGAGGAACTACTCACTATGGATAAAATTGATATATGTGCAGTAACAGAAACCTGGTTTAAGGCTCCAGAGAGCACCCCAGCACTACCAGGCTACAACTCATACCATACATTTCGGCCACAGAACCCAGACCGAAATACAAAAGGCGGGGGAGTATCCATATTCATCAATGATACCCACACCTCCAGGTTAGTGGCACAGCACGATGCTTCAGACATTATCTACGTGCAACTAACAACGGGCAAAATTGCAATTCAAATTGTAGCTTGCTACAGATCACCTGCCATGTCCCAGGACCCCCATTCCGCATTTCTGGAAACACTGGGTAACATAAAGGTCCTACCAAACACCCTAATATTGGATAATTTCAACTACCCAAACATTAACTGGGAGAACTACTCAAGTACTAACTCTCTTGCCCAACGCTTCCTAGAATTTATAAACTCAAATGCCCTGGAACAACTGGTCACCACTCCCAACAGAGGTGACAACATATTGGACCTGGTCATCACCAACATGGGCGACCGGTGTTCCACAACGAAGGTCAACCCCTCGCTGGTTAGATCTGACCATAAACAAATTACTTTGGATATCCACATTCCGCCCCACCCCCGGACAAGGAAACCACCGTGAAAAACTTTTCAAAAGCAAACTTCACATTACTTAAGACGGAGGTGGAAAGTTTCAAAGCCCCCATGCTAAAGGATAATGCTGTCCAAGCTGCAAAATCCTTTACTAATGCATTCTACGGGCACCTACCAGAATGCATGGATCGTGCTATCCCAAGCAAAACCAAGACTCACTCCTCCAAGAAAAGGAAACCAGTCTGGTGGACCCCTGCCATAAACAAGCTATACAATAGAAGGAAACTAGTACAGAAGAGAGTAAAATCCCAAGAAGGGAAGACATCCCTGATCAGTATCAACAAGAAACTACGATCCCTCATAAAATCGTCCAAGGAGAGCTTTGAAAGAAAACCTTCCAAGGACTACAAAAGATAACCACAAGGCATTCTTTAGCTATGTCAAGAATCTAAGTGGCAATGCTCAGATCTGCTCAGAGTTAGTGCAGAATGGCACAAAATACACTGAACCAACCGATACTGCCAACATCCTGGCAGACAGGTTCAGTGCAAACTTCACCCCCCCTCTCAGCCCCAAAAGGGCCCATAACCATACCAGAAGAATGTAGAGCCCCTGAAATCACAGACACTCAGGTTAAAATAGCCCTCTCCAAAGCCAAAAACGCAGCATCAATGGGACAGGGCGGTGTCCCAGGCAGTGTCCTACACAAGCTCAAAGATGAACTAACCCCTCACCTAAACACACTGTTCAAATTCAGCCTCTCCACAGGCTACGTACCCATAGAGTGGTGCACAGCAACAGTTACTCCACTCCACAAAGGTGGAGCCACAACAGACCCTGGGAACTATCACCCTATAAGCCTGACTAGCTTGGTCTGCAAGGCTATGGAGCGCATCATCATGGAACTCATTAACAGAGACATTGGGAACCTCCAAACACTGGACTCTACCCAGGTCGGCTTTGTAAAGGGCAGATCATGCCTCCTAAACATGACTTCTTTGACGAGGGAAAGGTGGTACACATAGCCTACCTAGACCTCACAAAGGCCTTCAACACCATTCCACTTTCTGGTATTATAAACAAGCTCACCAGCCTGAACATAAACCCATATGTCACAAGATGGGTTGCCAATTGGCTCATGGACAGAACCCACATGGTGAGAATTGTGGGAGCTAGGTCTGACTCTAAACTGGTTACAAGTGGCATTCCCCAGGGCTCAGTCCTAGGACCCCTCCTGTTCGGCATATACTTCTTAGAGGTACAGACAAGCACAGGAGGACTATGGCTGACCAAGTTCATAGACGACTGCAAACTAGGGGCTATAATTGACTCACCAGCTGACACAGACATCCTCCAAAAGGGTCTCACTGAGACAGATACCTGGTGTCAAAATCATGACCTCAAGCTAAATGCCAAAAAGTGCATAGTTATTCCCTTTGGAAATAAAGTACCCACAAACTACCACACAGGTGGTAGTCCCCTAAATACAGAAAATGTAATAAGGGATCTGGGGACCCAAGTAGATAGTAATCTCTCCTTTGATAATCACATTGCCAAAGTGGTTAAAAAATCCTTCTCTGTGGCCCACCTAATCACAAAAGGGTTTGCATCCCGATCAAAAGAGGTCATTGTGCCCCTCTACTCATCAGACCCATCATAAAGTATGATGCCCCATTTAGGATGTACCTTACAAGATACCTGCAACAGCCTGAAAGACCACAGAAGTACCTCACCAAGAGGATCACTGGCCTCAAACAGATGCCCTATGCAGCTCGACTGAAGAAACTCCAGCTGCACTCGGTTACATACCACCTGCTCAGAGGTGATCTCTGCCTAACATATAAGGCCATGTCCAACCCAGAATTGATGGACATGCTCCACCTAAAGAAAACCTTATTCCCTCGAGCCACACACTCTAGGGATCTAAACCTCACCACAACAATAAATAGGATGTGCTGGAGGGATAGATTCCTGTCCCAGAGACTTCCCATGCTTTGGAACAAGATTCCAATCTACATTTGGCAGAGCTCCTTGCTAACACTCTTCAAGAGAAACCGTGACGAGTGGATGGGAAACAGAAAGTTTACCCCAGGGATCACTTTAGTGGCTCTGCTGGACAGAGGCACAGGGAACTAATCTTTTTGGTCTGGATGAAAACTATGTACCCTGGCAACATGTCATGCTAGGAGGTTGGATCCAGATGCAGCTGGACTTTATGATCTTAAAATGCATGTGCTGTAGGACAGAGAAATTACACTTGCAATAAAGAAAACCAGATTTATCAACATTGTATAACTCCAATTTTTTGAGAAAAGGTGTGGTAGGCATTCCCACAGGTCTTCCCATGAGAATTGCGTGTGTGGGTAGGCATTTTCTGGTACTGCTAAACACCATATGTACACTAAATACTATAGGCAATGCTTCTATCCATTTGAGACCAGTTTCTTCACACTTTAGCAAGTCTAACCTACAAAATTTGCATCATTCTCTCAACAATTTCTGAAGCTTGAGGCCTGTGCAGGCAGTGATATTTCATGTTTACTTTTAAGAGTTTACATATTTGCTATACAATCCAACTTCTAAAATGTGACCCTCTGACCAGCTGAATACAACAAGGCACACCAAACCTGGGTATCAGTAACTGAAGAAACTTCTTGGCAACAGTAGGTGCATCATTTTTAGCACAAGGATAAGCCTCAACCCATCCAGAAAATACATTGATCATCACCAAGACATGTTTAAATTTTTTGTGACTGTGGAAATTCAATGAATTCCCACAGTACACAACAAAAATGCCCCCATGGCTTTGTTAAAGACAGAACACTTTTTGACACATTGTATTGTAGACATGCAACATCTATTAACAAAATGGTGAATGAATTCCGAAATGAAAGGGGCATACAAGTCAGTCAACTTTTATCTTATTACTGCATTTTTCCAAAAATGAAAGGGCAAATGATAAGCTCAAACTAAGCGAGTTACACAGGAACATGGGGTTACTAGCCTCCCATCCAGGTAGAGCCACAATGAGTCCAGAGAGCAGCTGTGACCATCATGAATCTACCTTATCGTCATCAGCTTGATTTTGAAAAGACAACTCCTGTAAAGAAACAGGTATGTTAGTTTTTTGCAACTGCAACAAAAAATGAAGCCTGAACAGGATAAGACAATGCAGCTTGTCTAGCTGCCATATCTGCAAAACTATTTCCCCTTGAAATATATAATTCATCAGTCTTATGTGCAGCACACTTGACCACAGCTATTTCCTTTGTCTATAAAAGTGCATTTAATAGTTCATGAACAAAACCAAAGGTTCTTTTTTAACAACACTCACTGCTAATTGTCAGGTACCCTCTTTCTCTCCAGAGTCCCAAAATCATAAACTACCCTGTAAGCATAATATGAGTCTGTGAAAATTGGAAGTTATGTACCTACCATAACGTTCCATGTTAGTTGTCTTCTCTCGCCTTCTTTCTTGCTGGATGGGTTCGGAGCCGATCCTCGGCTCCGACTCGGCACTTGCTAAGCTCGAGAGTCACTTTTACCAGCTCGAGGCAGACCCATATCTCATGATGCAAGGCAGTAATTACCCAGATCTCGTTTGGTATCTAGAGGAAAAACTGCCTATAAAAACTTTCCACTAAGGAAAGAGGAACAACTAACCTAAAAAGGCTGTAAGGGAAACCAGGTAATCAAGGACAAGAACTATCTGGTGTCCAAGGAAGAAGAATCTTCCAAAGAAAAGGGGAGATCAAGGTCTGTCCAGGCTAGGGGGACAGGAGGGAGGGACGCAAGAAAGAAGGCAAGAGAAGACAACTAACATGGAACGTTATGGTAGGTACATAACTTCTAAATGTTAAGTTGTCAATCTCGCCTTCATTCTTGCTGCATGGGACCGCGTCCCTAGCACCTCTATCCTGGGTGGCTCAATGGAACAGACTCTTGAGAACAGTGGAACCAAAGCTTGCCCTGTCCCTGGAGGCCAAATCCAATTTGTAATGAGAAACAAAGGTATGAGGAGTGGCCCAAGTGGCTGCTGCACAAATAGTATCTAATGGTAGTCTAGCCTGAAAAGCTGTAGAAGTGGCTAGACCTCTTGTGGAATGAGCTTTAGGTTTTGAGTTCAGCTGTTTGCCCCTAAGCTGATAAATGTCAGAAATGGTGGAAGATAGCCATCTGGATAAGGTCACTTTAGAAACAGGGAGACCTTTTTTATTTTCAGCATAAGAAAGGAAGAGCTGATCGGACTTCCTAAATTGCTTTGTTCTGTCCAAGTAATATCTGAGTTGGCGATGAACATCTAGGTAATGCAATTTTTGTTCCACCCTGTTAGAATAATTTGGAAAAAATGCGGGGAGTTCAATGGATTGGTTTAAATTTGTCTTAGAAGCAACCTTGGGCAAAAAGGATTGATTGGTTCTCAAGGATACTCTGTCCTTTTGAAAGACCAAATAAGGGGGACGAACACAGAGGGCATGAAGTTCAGACACTCTTCTAGCCAAGGTAATGGCGACTAGAAAAAGTGTCTTCCAAGAAAGAAACTTTAATGAACATGAAGCAGCCGGTTCGAAAGGGGGAAGTATCAAGGATGTCAGCACTAAATTTAGGTCCCACTGTGGTGGCGGATCTCTAACAGGGGGTTTAAGAAGGAACACTCCTTTGAGAAAGGCTTTACAAAGTTTGTGGGACAATGTTGTGGTCTGCAAACCCGACATGGAAATTCAAGATTGCTGCCAACTGAACTTTGACTGTGGAAGACGAAGAACCTGAGTGAAAAATTTCCGCTAGGAAATCCAAGACCGACTGAATAGGGGCAGTAAAGGGGTCTATGTTCTTAGATTTAGCCCAAAAGGAGAAGCGTTTCCACTTGCTAGAGTAAATCCTCCTGGTAGAGGAATTAAGAGACGCTACTATGATATCTCTAACGGGGTTAGAGATCATAGGAAGCCTGGCTAAGGAAGGAAGTGGAGCAACCAAGCTGTGAGGTTGAGGGAAGGAACGGACCGGTGCAGTTGACCCGACTGGTGGGTCAGAAGATCTGGAACTGGGTCCAGATGCCAAGGCTGCACTAAAAGATGGCGATGAAGGAACGGGAACCAAATTTGTCGAGGCCAGTAAGGGGCAATGAGAATCATTTTGGCTCTCAAGATGGTAGCTTTCTGGAGTACTTGTGGTATCAAAGGAAAGGGAGGAAAGGCATAAAGGAGTCCCCGGGGCCAATCTTGGGTAAGAGCGTCTCTGGGGGGATGGCCCGGAAGTGGGAAGAGAGAGAAGTCTGGGCATTTGCTGTTTTGAGGCATAGCAAAAAGATCGCAGCATGGGCGGCCCCACTTCTGAAAAATCTCCTCCACTATGGATTGGTTGAGAGACCACTCGTGAGGCATGAGTATAGCTCTGCTCAATCTGTCCGCTACTATGTTGGTTTTCCCGGGGATATGCATTGCTACCAGAAACCGATGAGAGGAGATCGCCCATTGCCAAAGTCTGAGAGCTTCTCGACACAAGGGGTAGGACTTGGTTCTGCCCTGCTTGTTGATGTACCACACAACGGACATGTTGTCCGTGTGAACTGCAATAGTCCCTAAAGGAAGAAAGTCGTTGAGGGCTTGCAACGTTAAAAGCACTGCTCTCATCTCTAGGACATTTATGTGCAGGTGGTATTCGAACGGTTGCCACGTGCCATGAACCATCCTGCCCTGATAATGCCCCCCCACCCGATCAGGGAGGCATCCGAAGTGACCATGGCTACCGGGGCCGGGGGAACAAATGGTCTGCCCTGATGGACTAGAGGAGAGGTAGTCCACCAGGATAGATGGTTCTTGCAGGTTTGTGTCACCAGGATCTTGTGACGCATGGGAAGCTGCTGGAAGGACCATTGGGTGAACAACATCCATTGTAGGAGACGCATGTAAAAACGGGCCAGAGGAAGAAGTGTGATGGCTGCTGCCATGAGGCCCAAGACTTTCAGGACCAACCTGGCTTGTACCCTTTTGCAGGATAGGATGATCCGAACATGGTTTTGGATATCTAGGATTCTCTGACTTGTTAGGTTTGCTGACATCCGAGTAGTGTCTAGATTTGCGCCTATAAAGGTAATAGATTGGCAGGGAGATAAGGAAGACTTTTCGAAGTTGACTGAAATTCCTAACTGACCGCAGAGACATAGAGTGTAATCTCTGGCTTGGAGAAGTTGATGCCTGGTGGTGGCTGAGAGGAGCCAGTCGTCGAGATACGGAAACACCTGGAATCCTTGACGTCTCAGGTGAGCCGTGACCACTGCCATGCATTTGGTGAACACTCTGGGGGCTGTAGTGAGACAAAGGACAGGGCTCAGAATTGAAAATGACTTGTCCCTAGCCGAAAGCGGAGAAAACTTCTGGGGCGTCTGTGGATTTGTATATGATAGTACGCATCCTGAAGGCCTATGGAGCACATCCAGTTGTCTTTGCCCAGAAAGAGCAAAATCGATTGAAGTGTGACCATCCGAAATCTTGTCTTTTTGACAGACTTGTTGAGCCTGCTGTGGTCTAATATTGGTCTCCAGTCTCCCGTCTTTTTGGGGACCAAAAAGAACCTTGAGTAGATTCCGGACCCTAAATGATCTGTTGGTACTGGCTGGATGGCCCTTTTTTTTTAGAAGCTTTGAAACCTCTAGTTTTGCAATTTCCCATAGACCGGGTGGAACGTCTGGAAGGGAACCTTTTTGAGGGAAGGGGATTTCCTCGAAAGGAATCTTGTAACCCTCAGATATGATCGACTGTACCCATTTGTCTTGAGAGAGGGAAAACCAGGCTTCTGGGTACAGCGACAATCTCCCCCCGACTGCCTCCAAGGGTGGACAGTCAGGCAACACCTCAGGGATGCTGGAAGGGCTTGTCAGAGAGAGGCTCTCTGCTGCCCTGGTTCTGTGGACCTCCTCTGCCCCTAGGGTGGCGTCTATTATTATTACCCCCTCTGCCTCTGGGGTAAATTGACCACGTGCGTCAGGCGTGACTCCCTGAGATTTTCGGAACCACATTTTCCCTCCCTTCTGACCTTTGGGGTAAGGTCTAGAAGGGGTGGAGAAATGGACTCCTACGGCAGAAAGTGTCTTGCCGTCTTGCTCACACCTAGTCAAAGTGTCCTTAACTTGAGGGCCAAACAATGTTGTCCCATCAAAGGGAGAGTTTGTGAAGGACGCCTTAAAGGGGTCTGCAAAATTACAGAGCCGCATCCAGGACTGACGTCTGAGAGCCACTCCTGTGCCTGCCGCTCTACTCGCCCTATCGGCTGCATAAGAAATGAGCCGCATGGAGGAGTTGGTTATGGAATTAAGGATTCCCAGCTGAGAGGCAATCTTTTCTTGAGCCCCTGCCGCTGACGGATCCTGTACTACTTCACCCAATTCTTTGAGGATGTCTCTCTGAAGTCTGGTGAAGTGACATAAATAATTCAGCGAACGCATAGCAAAGGTCGCTGAGGAAAACATCCGCTTGCCATACCTGTCCATGGACCTAGATTCCTTGTTAGGAGGATGGACTGGCACGGAAGGATCTGCAAGTTCCTTTTTGGTGGCGGCCGCCACCACCATGGCATCAACCGGGACACCCTTAGTAAGAAACTGCTTTTCAGCGGGGGCCGTAATAAACTTTGAAGGTCTCCTGGGGACTGGTTCCACCGAATCAGGAGATGCCCACGCCTTTCGAGCTATGACTTCCATGAGGGGGTTGAAAGGCAGAGACACCCAGGAGGTGGAGGGTCGAGATCCAAAAGCCTCCAGGTATACCGATTCATCCTCGGAGGGATTAATGGAGGGCCAGTTCCCCCTCTGTTTCAGGAGTTCAAGGATGTCTGAAAAGGAGACATCCTCAGAGGGAGATCTTGGGGAACCCTCAGACTCATCTAAATCGGTATCTGATGTTGTAGACTCAGGGGAGTCTAAGTGCTTCCTCTTGCAGGTCCTCTTACGCGGGGGTTCACCTGAAGGATCAGGAGAAACCTCGGAAGAGGAAGTTCTTCCCAATGGGGAAACCTGGGGCGATGGATCTCTGGGTCCGGGAGCAAGAGAGCGGGAAGAGGCATCTACAGGCACCATAGAGGGAGGAGCTAAAGGAACAGACTGCTGACTAAGCTCGGGGGCTAGCACACTCATCACCTCGAAGGCTCCCCCCTCCCAGGGAGGGCCGAGAGATCCCGCTCCGAAGAAACAGGGATCCCCGGTCCCACTGAAAGGGAAGGCTCCAAAGCAGATGTCGGGGCCGAGCTCACCAAGGCCGAAGCCCCGAGAGGGAGAATGGGGTCAGACAAGGGTCCGATGCCACTCGCCCCCCCGGAGCTGACCAGGGAAGCCCGGATCCCTCCAAGGAAGGTCGCAAGGAGGAGATAGGCGTCAAGGACGACAGAGCCGAAAGGTGTGGTATCGGCTCAGAAGCAGCAACAGTCACGGTACCAATAATCTCCGGCTCCGAACTCTGAAGGAGAGTCGAAAGAGGAATTTCAGGAGGGTGTAGAATAGCGGTCGTCTGTTGAGACGGGCTATGGAGCATCTGGGCTAGTGCCTGTGATTTTAATAGCCTACTGACCACTCTCTCTAAGTCATGGTCTGAGAGCCTGGAAGACCTCGATGATCAGCTCCGATGGCTCCGCTCCGAAAGCAATGGGGAGGCTGGAGCCGAGTGTATAGATTCCAATGAAGGAGATCTAGACCTCTTTTTTGACGGAGCCATCGGAGCCGAAGAACGTTCGGCTCCAGGCGGAGACAAAGATATCTCGGCTCCAGCCGGAGGCGAGACATGCTTCGACGCTAGGGTGTCGGCTCCAGCCGGAGCCAACACAGGTGTCGAAGCTAGGGTATCGGCGCCGAACGGCACCAGTACTGAAACTTCCAACAAGGAAGGATCGGCTCCGAGCTGAGCAGATGTCGACTCCGGCGGAGCCGGAACCAAGACCACAGACTTGGACACCGAAGTCTGGGTCTTGGGAGGCTTAGAGGGCTTCCCGGAACCGACCTTAGCCGGGGAGCTCTCAGGCTTAAGAAGACCCCTGAGGATCAACTTATTTCTACGTTCCTGCAGGACTCTCTGGCTGAAAGAATGACAGATAGCACAGGAGTCCTGCAGGTGTAGGGGTCCCAGGCAATAAATACAAGAAGTGTGACCGTCTGTCAGAGACATCTTCTGACAGCACGAGTCACACTTCTTGAAACCTGGGACCCTAGTATCTTTGGACATGTCTAAGTCCTAACACCACAAATACACACAAACAGACGAAGGACACTAATTATTAAAAATTAAAAATTAAAATTAAAACAGTGAGACACAACACCCACACACACCTAAGGAAAATCTGACAGGAACTGTGAGGGTGGGTAAGGCCTAAGGCCCGAACACAGAAAAACTGTGAATAAGGGAACTAAAGGGAAATGGGATGGAGCTAAAAGAGTAAGGTTAACTAAAAAACTATGAAGAATAAAATATATGGGTATTGGGATACCTAATTCTAATGCAAATAGCAATGATAAATCACTTACCAGGAGGCTGGTAAAAAGGATGACCTCATTAGCGAATCGGCAAACGAGATCTGGGTAATTACCGCCTTGCATCATGGGATATGGGGCTGCCTTGAGCTGGTAAAAGTGACTCTCGAGCTTAGCAAGTGCCGAGTCTGAGCCGAGGATCGGCTCCGAACCCATCCAGCAAGAATGAAGGCGAGATTGACAACTTAACATTTGTTAGTTTTATCCTTTGGTAACTTACATGCTTCAGTAATGGTTACAAGTTTGGCTTCTTGAGCCGACTCATTTCTGTTTAGCTCTCTTATAAACAGTACTTTGCTCTCTTTGCACACAGAAAAATGTTACTACTAACATGCGGTCTTCCCTTCGAACACAGGATTTATCGACAAATAGAAGTAATTCGGAATTTGGTAATGGGACATATTTTAAATCTGATCTGGGAGGAAGTACATGGTTAATTACAAAAACATAATAATGCTCTACTTCGTCCACTGTAGGAATTAAAGAAGCAGGATTAAGAGGTGGACAGCTAATTACCTTCAAAGAAGGGTTATTAAGCAAGAATAATTCATATTTAGACAACCTTTTAGCAGATAAATATTGCACTTTGATTCTTGTAATGCTTCCACAGAACTGCCACAAAAGTCTTGTGCCAGAGAGTTAGTGCAGCAACAGTTTTTACTTTGCATGCCATCACAGCCACTGCCCTAAGGCAGTGGGGGAGGGGGAGAGCTGATGCTACAGGATCAAGACTTGCTCTAAAATAAGCAGTGCGTCTATAACCATCTTTCCTATTTTGTGCTAATAATCCTTATGCCACTGTACTTCTTTCACAACAAAATAGAAAAAGTATTTTTGAGTAATCGGGTAACCTAAGAGAAGGAGGGTTAGAAAGTATAGTTTTTATTTGGACAAAAGCTTGTTCATGAAATTCCAGCTAGGGTACGGGCTCAGGAGTGTCTTGCCTTAATAACTATAATAACGGTTTGAGTACTTATGCATAATTAGAAATGCATTTTCAGTAGTATCCAGTCAGTTCAAAAAAGGCGTGCAACGTAGTAAGGCATAGTGCAGCTTGAACAGCAATAATGTGTGAAGGCAAGATTTGCAGAGAGCCTTCTGAAATGAGATGTCCAAAATATTGGACTTGTTTCCACAACTACAGTTTTATTTTATTAACCTTAAATTTTAACTCAGCTTGTTTTGTCATAAGAAAAATAGCATCTTGTCTACAGCTAAGGTAAGACTCAGAAACTAGAAGCAGATTTTCTAGATATTGTATAACCATCTGAGTAGGTGTATTCATTTGTGATATTCATTTGTCTGCAACCTGTGCCATCATGGAAGGATATTCCCTAGATGCAAGATCCAACTTATAGAATAAATGTATGAGATGAAGCCCACGTGGCTGCTGCACAAATATCATCTAGAGGAATGGTAGATACTGACCGGGTTGAATAAATGCACTGAGAAATCCAGCGGACAGAGAAACTTTGGAAATTGGCTTGCCCAAATTGAATTTTGATTGCCTATGACCAGCTGTCCTGTTGAGATACACTCTTAGTTGCCTGTGAACCTCTAGTGAGTGTCGCCTATATTCACCTTTGTTTGAGGTTAATGGATTGATTGATGAGGCTGTCTTGTAAGACAAGAATTTGAGATCCACCAGTTGAACTTTGACTGTGGAACTGCTGGCACCATCATTAAAGAGAGGTTAGAAAATCAAGCACTACAGGGAGAGGAACCGTGAAGGATCTAGGCCTTTGCCGCCTCCCACCACACAGAGCTTCGTGAAGGATCTAGGCCTTGCCCGCCTCCCCCACACAACTTCATTTGCGAGGAGGAATGCAGGATGGATGGGATATCAGATCCGAATGGGATCTAGAATCCAAGGAGGATTCAGGGAACCAGATCTGTCGAGGCCAGAATGGAGCAATGAGAATCATTCTGCAACCCAGGGTTCCCCACCATGACGAGCATGCCCGCTACTTGACAATTGAGAGACCACTCGTAAGGGTCAGAATGATGTTGGACCGACCCGAATGTGCGTGCTATAAAAGAAAGCGGAGGTGGCCCATTCCCAAACTCTCATGGAGACCTTGTTCCCCTTGTTGTTGATGTACCAGACAACAGACATATTGTGACTGTCCGGCCCAGTGCCCCCCCCCCCCCGCGGGCGGTCTGCGTCACCGTGGCGGCGCAGAGGGGGAGAAGAAGATAATGCACCCATGCGGGAGATCCGGGAGTGGAGCCACCACAAGAGGGACCGCTGGCAAGCCTTGCTGATCGCTATGGGATGATGCATGAATGCGCATATTGAGCCTGGCAAGAGGAAGAAGTGCTATCGACGAAGCCATGGACCCTAGAGCCCTCAGGACCAACTCCGCTGGAACAGAACATGAATGGAGAATGGGAGCTGCAGATTTAGAACTGATGCCCAGAAATGGAGCAAGATGGAGAAAGGAGTCTCACACGAGAGAAGGGGGCTGTGGTGAGACCAAAGGGAAGGACCCGAACTGGTAGTGACTGGCGAAGGTGAAGGAAAGGAATGCGATATCCCCTGGATATGATTTGGAGAACCCAGCGTCCCGGGCTGTTGGGACTCCATGCCGCTTAGGTGCCTCCGGCACGCCCCCTCCCAGAGAGAGAGAGGCAGTCGGCAACCCTCAGGGTTGCCGCGCTGCCGGGAGAAAGGTTCTGCTTACTTCGGAACACATCTTCTTCTGACCCGCAGAACCATCAAAGGGCGCTTCCAAACGCATGCTGTCCTCCTCCGAAATGGACTCAGGGATGCAGCAGCTCTTTAATAAGGTCTGCTGCATCCCGTCAATAACATACAGCCAGTTCAGTTCCTACCGAAGGTCGAAGCGTCAACTGAACATCCCTCTTTGTGGCGCCGCCATCAACATGGCATCTACAGGAGGCCCCTTACCAATGGGTCTCCCGTCGTCGGGCGCTGGCCAAGGATCGTCAGGTCTTTTGGGAATTGGCTCCATGGTGTCTTGTTCGCCTCCAGAGAACTTGGGGCACAGAAACGGGCTGTCCAGGGCCGGATGATGGAAGCCCAAAAGCCGGGGGGAGCCGACCTCACCAAAGGATCCGGCAACATCTCCCCTCGATCCGGAAGATCGAGCGAGCCGGCAAGTACCTCGATCCGGGCGCGTGCCGGCCCGACACAGACGGCCGGCGCTCGGGGCGGCCCCGATCCCCCGATCCAGGCTCGAGATCAGGTCCGAGAGATCGGGTCCGAGGCTGGGTGGGTCGGATCCATCCGGACTCATCTCCTCACCTCCCCCGCTCCCCCCTTGCTCGTGCTGCTCGCCTCCATGACCCCAAGCGGGTCGAGAAGGAGCACAGGGCTTTCAGCAGTGGTGGAGAGCTCTGAGGGAGTTTGAGTCCCAGGAGCAGGAGGGGTGCCACAGTGGGAACAACTGCAGCCGCAGGAGTCCCGAGAGGGGGAGCCGGAGGAGAGTCGGGTCAAAGACCCCGCGCAAGACCAGCTTAAAGTAACCTAAAACAACAATAAAGAAGCACACAGGCCTCACACACACTCGTACCAGCCAGGGAGGGAAAAAATTACTACTAAAATTAAAATTAAACTGAAAACAGTCAATACTTATAGGAAACCTACAACTTTCACACAAAAAAAGTTAAAGAAGGCAAAAATATTCTATTTTTGAACAAGAAAAAAAGATCTGAGGTCATGAGGGTAGAGCAGGGCATTATGGGTGAGGGAGGAGCTGAGAGCTTGGATCCATAGCTGATCCATAACCCACAGGTTGCAGACAAATGAATATCCTACTTCAGATCAGTAGGCTCGCATAGAAACTGAATTTTATCTACTTGTTTTTTCATTTCTCCAGAGAAGAGAATAAGTGATTCTACTCATCACGGAGGTAATCCTGTCCATGTGAATTGATGTGCTTTGTATGTAAAGGCAAATCAAATACTGGTTTGCTAAGTGTATAGGAATAGAGAAGAAAGCAGAAGAAATATCCATCACTGGAGAGGTGGTAGCTGTTGGTGGAATAGAACTTATTATTGTAGTAAGGTTAGGCACTACATGAAAAGTCAACCACTACGGCTTTAACTGCTCTTTAGTGTTGTGCAAACCTAAAGGTGTTCTTGCCTGGTTTCTAAATTTGCAAAATAGGTCTAGTAAATGGGCTTCTAGTTAGGACAAGTATTCCTTGGTGAAGTAATGCAGAAATGCTTGGTTTAATTATTTTCTCTACCTCCATTGATAAGGAATACTGAACTACCATAGGTAGGTGCTCCTAAGGCTTTAAAACTCCTTTAACAGGTTTAGCAACTTTTATGAATCCTACCTTGTTATCATAGGTAGTTTACAGCTGCGGAGGAACAGTTTCCAGTCTCTCCAAGTCAGCTACATTAGAGATCTGTTCTGACATAAGAACTGCAAAGACTGTATCTTCATCTGTACAAATGTCAGCTGAATAGGTTTGTAAAGGTTTACTAGGCTAACGACCATAAGTGCCGTTTTAAACCCGCCCATGCATCCCAAATCTCGTTATGGTACCTTTGATAAGTGTAAGCAGGGGCTTGGGAGAGGAAGCATTTATAAGCAGAGACCTGGAAGATTAAACATTTACAGGCTGCCTGTGTCCATTAGAGACATAGGTGGAAAACCCTAAGTTTCCTGTTTCTCATCCAGTTGTCCAAGTTATACTTAAATTGGGTTAGGGAGGAACTCTGCTTCACATGGATGGGGAGCCTCTTCCAGAGAAGGAATAGTCTCTGGGATACATACCTGTCTCTCCAGCAGGTCCTATTTATATCACAAGGCAAGGTTTAAGTCTTTAGAATAGGTAATTCTGGTGCTGTTTGTTTTGCATATATGCAGGAGGTCCATCAGAGTGGGGTCTGACAATGCCTTGTATGCCAGGCATACTTCTCTCCTCAACAGCCTGTAGGAGACAGAATACAAAGAGAGGGCCCTGAGACAGTCTGCATAAGACACATTACTTTTGCCCATATTCTTTTAGTGAGGAACGTCTGTGGAGGTTCCAATTAATGGATATGCCTGGTTGGTACATACCAAAGGGAGCACTGTACTCTAAGATAGGCACAGTGGAACAATGACTTCCTTGGACCTGGATGCCATACCTTTGTATACAAGCTGCACAACATAGAATGATTTCCGCACTACTGCAGTCATATGACAGTTAAAGCCTAGATTGCTTTCTACGTATGTCTCAAAGTCTCGGACTACTAGGTCACCTCTAAGGGGTGTGTTGTCAATAATGATAGTTACCAGGAGTGGATGACTTTAAAGGATAATATTATGCATTTCTTGGCATTGTCTTAGTCTATGGCTCCGACACCAGTTGTTTGTCTGTGTCAGTTCTTCCTGGAGAACATTTATTGTCGGTGAGGGATTCAATGACCATTCCTAATTTGCAATCCTCAAATTTTATCAGCCAGAGGTCATTGATATTGGCCTTGACTTCAGAGAACTACATACCAAAATGGAGTGATCCCAGGACCAATCCCTGAGGGGACTCCATTTGTGCCTGGTCTCTTTGAAGAGGTGGACTTCCCAATTTTAACTTCCCAGGTCCTGTCAATGAGCCAGCTGGCTATCCCACTGGTTGACAAAGGTTTGTACCTAACCTCTTGTGAGTACAGTCCCAAAGGGGAAGGTTCATTTGGAATATCTAAAAATATTGTGTCTGAAGTACAGAATAGTGTACATTGCAATTTACACAGTAAATCCCTGCCTAAATTATTTAAAGGGGAGTATTTCCTATAACAAAAGCATGTTGTTCTTTTAATGGACCTATCTGAGCGGGAATAGGTTTTGTCTCTGGATAATTCAAAGGAACCCCAGATATCTCTACACCTCAAACAGATTTTGTGAAGACTGGGCGGTGTTCTACATTTGACGACAATCTTAAATCTAGTCACTCCTGTGTCAACAAGAAAGGGACTAGCAGAATTACAAGCTTTAACATTAACAGAGGGGCCTTGTTACAGAAATAGCAAAGGAAATAGATGCGTTTCCAATTTCATGGCTGTCCTAGTGATCTCGCTGCCACTTTGGTGGCTAACAACAGGTTCTCCAAGTGGGAGAGTATCTTCTTGCTGTGGTGCTTGGACATTTGGCATAATGGTTGGCTGAAAGGATGGATCAGTTTGCCAAGAGAAAGAGCATTCATTGCTCCATTGTCCACTGTGATTACAATTAAAGCAGGGGGATAATGCTGCTGAGTCTGTGATGAAGAGAGAGTAAATATTCTGCTGATACTGTCCTGTGCCTTGTTGTCAGAAGAATTAAAATCTACCTCATCCTCTACGATTTCTTCTCCCTACCCTTACCCCATGAATCAGTATTAAATTGTTGAAAGTGAACCTCTACTAATTTCTTAAACTGTGCCAAACTGATACAAACCTTCTTAATCTGCTTTTGTATTGGTATTATAATAAGCCCTCTATGAATGTGGCCGCTCCCTTGTCGGCTGTGGGTGCCCCGAAAAAGCAATGAGACCATCTATCATGCACTGGAGATGACAGTTGATAGATTAATTCGCTTTCTCTAAGATGGCCTTAATTCTTGTCCAGTTTGGTGTTGGAGGGCATACTAATGATTGCTTTCAGTAAATTATCTCTTGCAATTAAAAAAAAATGTCATTTGTGGGTTTTGGAATATTACCTCCTATTACTGATTTTTCCTATATTTTCCTACCATTAGAAGATGCAGTCAGCCACTTCAACAAAATATTTCTAGATACCCTAAACAACTTAGCCCACCCCTCCGCACCAAAAGAGTAAAAACTAATCATGCTCCCTACAAGAGAATAAACCTGGCTACAATGGCAAAAAAAAGCCCCACAAAAATTACCTAGATTACCAAAAGTATAAGCAACTAGAGATCCAGGCAAAAAAAAAATTAAAAATTGGTAAACAAAGACAAGAAACACTTTCTCCCACCAACTAACATCTCACAAAAATAACCCCAAAAATGTTGGCATAACATTTCTCAGCTCCTTACCCCTGGGACTAAAGAAAATCCACCTCCTGCTACCGAAAAAAAACCCCATCACAACCAGAAGCCTTCAACACACATTTTATAGATGGCATATTCAATTTAATAAAACCCTCCAAGAAGCCCACAGACTCACACTAGGCACAACCTTAGCCCCTTCCCAAACAAATACTCACCACTCATACTTATCGTCCCACTCACCGCAGGATATCTCCACATCCAAACAAACATCTTCCACTCTTTACTCTTCAACCCGTACCCACTCAACTAATATGCAGGTTACTCCACAAACTAAAACCTTCCCCACCATCCACAGACAACCTCCTACCAAAGTACTTAAACTTAGCCATGGATGCCATTGCTTATCCTGTCAGTATACTCCTCAACTGATCCATCTCAGAATGTTACAGCCCTACTGTCTGGAAAAAATCCATAATCATCCCGCTACATGAAGGTGGTACGTGGAATGACATTTCTAACTATCGATCTAGCGCTATACTATCACCCCTATCTAAACTATTAGAAAATTGCATCCACAAACAACCACTTGATCATACACTACAAAATAAGCTAACTCACAACTACACAACACAGCTTCAGACAATCACATAGTACAACTACTGCACTGCTCTCTTTCACTGATACAATCAATAAAGCCAGAAACGCTGGACTACTAACATCTTTAATATTTCTTGAGCTATCCAAAGCCTTCGACACAAGTTTCCCAACCCAAGCTACTTCAACAACTATACACCCCTCAGTCTTTCCCCCACTACTCAACAATGGTTCAACAGCTACTTGACAAGCAGGCAGCGCTCTAAAATTACCTACCAAATAGCTCTGGAGTTCCGCAGGCATCCATTCTCAGACCTGTACTATTTAACATCTTTGTTAACAACCTTCACTCTGCCTCCCACCAAAGCTCCGTTATACAATATGCTGACGATTCTACTATCACCTCCTCCAACAACATAAAACATATCCAGCATCTAACCCAAACTACCCTCACTTCCATTGAGACATGGCTAAATAACTCACAGCTCCTGCTGAACCCAAATAAAACTAAACTCCTCCTTTTCACACCCAAAAATGTCACAGCTGACTCTTTTCACTAAACAATACTCAGCTCAAAGTAATTTTCCAAGCCAAACTACTAGGCGTAACCATTGATAACCTGTCCTCTGACATACATAATCAAAACACAATAAAAACACAATAAAGAAAACTTACTGCAAACTTGAAATGCTTTACCACGACAAAAAAACTTTATGAATGCAACCACAAAGATCACTCTGGCTACTACTTACCTACTCCCCTCTATGCCGCACCCATTCTGACAAACATTCCAACTACCCTCAAAAACAAACTAGAATCCTGCTATAATAAAATTGCTAGATTCTCTATTAATGCACCCCATACTGCACACCACAGCACAGTTCTCAGTTCCCTCAGTTGGCTCAGACTTCCACACCTCCTATATCACCAACTCCTCAACAGGGCTCAAAGTCATATATCAGCCCTATAATTGCCCAGCCCTTAATTCACTCCTCCAAACCTACACAGCCACTAGGTCCCTCCTGTCAGAAGACAAACTAATAACCCTACACAGGCCAAATAAAAGGGCCAGACAGTGTCTATTCTCCTCTATTCTCATATACTGTAACTAAACTTTGGAATGCCCTTCCAGCAAGCATCAGATCAATAACAAACCATAAGAATTTTAAACACACACTAAAAAAACACTGCCAAAATACTAGCGTCTGCCCCTGATCTGAAAAAACCTAGCAAACCTACTTTCTCAAACGACCCTACTCTACCTTCCATTCCTTTAACTCTCTACACTTTCCACCTTCCTCCTAGTCTGACTTATGAACTTCAGATACCTTTTACTCTGTCTTCCCCTTCTCAAAAGCCCTCCTGCAAGTCTACCTAAAAGATCACTGCAGACATCCTAACTACTTAAACTTGCATAATAATCTGTACAATCAGACTATCATAGGAACTGTAATTATAGACAAACTGAATTAAACTAGTGTATTCTTGGATGGCAATCTCTACTAGAAATCAACAGTAACTGCCTAATGTCAACAGTGCTACTTTTCTTACTGTAAGCTGTACACTAACAATAAATGAAATGCTCACTGTACCTATATACTGTCAAATTTTGTACTCAGAGGTCGTTTCTCTGTAATTTTCACTGTATTTTATATCTTTATAATTTATTTTTTTAACTTGTGAATCTTGTTGAATTTTGTTACTTTGTGGAGATTTTCTTCCCAGGCCTCCACTTAACATGGGTTCATGCCCCAATCGGACTTTCCCGGTGAACTTATGTCAAATAAATACATCTTTTCTGAAAACATCTGAAGGTGCGGAGGCTTTTAAAACTGCTCATATGTCTTCAATAGTGTCCTACAACGTTTGCATATTTGGCTATGTGTGTCTGAATAGAAGGGACAAACTCCAATAGTTTGGAAATCTACTGCAGTCCACAGGCAAACTATCCTCAGAGTAGTTTCAACGTCACCATCTTGGGGTGCTGCAGGATTAGGTACCACCTTCAAAGGATAAATCTAAGTATCCGTGTGTTAATGGTGGGAGTGTCAGTATATCAGAGAATGAAACGGAATTTGATGCATCCTCAATGATTTGTTTAGTAGGTGGGCTCAAACTATATTCTTTTCTGTCAATGATTATTGGAAATTGTATAACTAGCTTTTTAAAAAAAAATCTGCAAAAGCAACAGAGACCTCCAAGGCAGACACCCCATCACAAACCATGAAACACATACTTCACATAATCAGTGTGCCATGCAATCACAGCCCTTAAGGCAAAATAACATACCCAACGCACTAGTAATAGGCGAATCTATAGTCAGGCACAATGATTTCCCACTAACTAGGCTGGACAAGGAGAAGGTTACAGTTAGCTGCCTGTCAGGCGCCAGGATCCGCCACATAACAAAAGCACTCCGGTCACTCCAGAACAAGTACAAATACGACTCTGTCATTGTCCATGTTGGTGTGAATGATCTGAGACATACCTCCATGGACTACATGAAGAATGACATGGAAGAGCTCTCTGATCATGTAGCCCAAGCCGGTATGAACCTGACCCTGAGTAGCATCCTGCCCTCACCAAGAAATTTCAACAACTGGCTAAGTTTCTGGTGTCATTCAACGAGGATACAGTATCTGTCTGCCTGGGATGACATGCTCGACAAGCCACGTTGCTTCACAAGAGATTGCTTGCACCTGTTACCCTTAGGCTTTCGAATACTGGCCAAGGCTTTTGCTGCCCCCATAGTGCCTTTTTTAGGCAAGGCTCAAAACCACCACTGTAAATAGCACAAGTAACCAAAAACTAAAGGTAATGCTACTCAATGCCAGAAGTCTAAACCTCAAAATGCATGCACTCAAGGCACTCCTCAGTATGGAGAACATCGATATATGTGCAGTAACAGAAACCTGGTTTAAGGCTCCAGAGAGCACACCAGCACTACCGGACTATAACTCATACCATACGTTTCGGCCACAGAACCCAGACCGAAACACAAAAGGCTGGGGTGTATCCATATTCATCAAGGATACCCACACCTCCAGTTTAGTGGAGCAGCACAATGCCTCAGAGATCATCCATGTGCAACTAACAATGGGCAAAACTGCAATTCAAATTATAGCTTGCTACAGATCACCCACTATGACCCAGAACCCCCATTCCATGTTTCTGGAGACACTGGAAAATATGAAGGTCCTACCAAACGCCCTAACATTGGGTGATTTCAATAACCCAAACATTAACTGGGAGAACTATTCAAGTACTAACTCCCTTGCCCAAAGCTTCCTAGAATTTATAAACTCGAACGCCTTGGATCAACTGGTCAACACCCCCACCAGTGGTGACAACATATTGGACCTGGTCATCACCAACATGGGCGACCAGTATTCTACACCGGAGGTCAACCCCTCGCTGGTTAGATCAGACCATAGACTAATCACTCTGGATATCCACATTCCACCCCCAACCCCAATCAAGGAAACCACTGTGAAAAACTTTTCAAAAGCAAACTTCACGTTACTTAAGACCAAGGTGGAAAGGTTCACAGCCATTATGCTAAAGGACAATGCTGTCCAAGCTGCAAAATCCCTTACAAAGGCACTCTATGAGCACCTGTAAGAATGCATGGATCGTGCTATCTCAAGCAAAACCAAGACTCACTCCAAGAAAAAGAAACCAGTCTGGTGGACCCCTGCCAAAAACAAGCTATGCAATAGGAGGAGGAAACTAGTACGGAAAAGAGTAAAATCCCAAGAAAGAAAGACATCCTTGATCAGTATCAGCAAGAAACTACGATCCCTCAAAATCATCCAAGGCTAGCTTCGAAAAAAAAATTGCCAAGGACTCCACAAAGATAACCACAAAGCATTCTTTAGCTATGTCAAGAACCTAAGTGAAAACTCTCAGATCTGCTCTGAGTTCGTGCAGAATGGCACAAAATGAACAGACTGATATTGCCAACATTCTGGCAGACAGGTTTAGTGCAAACTTCACCCCCCTAAAGGTGCTCATAACCATACCAGAAGAATGTAGAGCACCGGCAATCACTGACATACAGGTTAAAACAGCCCTATCCAAAGCCAAAAATAAGAAGTTATGTACTCACCATAACGTTCCATCTGAGTAGGTGGCTTCATTTGTCTGCAACCTGTGGGTCTTGGATCTGATATCGGATCTGAGCCGGCAACTTGTAGCATAGCTATGGATCCGAGCTCCTAGCTCCCCCCCTCATCCATAATCCCCTGCCAACCTCCTATGACCTCAGATAACGTTTGCCCCTCTATGGATACCTGAAAAGGTGTTCCAGCAAGCATAATAGCTAGAGCAATATAACAGGAACAAGTTCTGAAGGCCAGGGGGAAGAAGAGGGGGGATGGTTGCAGACAAATGAAGCCACCTACTCAGATGGAACGTTATGGTGAGTACATAACTTCTTACTCTGGAGTAGGGACTTCATTTGTCAGCAACCTGTGGGACAGTCCCCAGCTACCTGAATCTTGGGCGGTCATCATGGAAGGATGTTCCGGAGCACTGCGGAGCCAAAGGATGCTCTCCCTCTAGAAATTACATCCAGTTTGTAGTGGTTAATAAAAGTATGAGATGAGGCCCAAGTGGCTGCCGAACAAATATCGTCCAATGGCACTATAGATTTAAAAGCAGCAGAAGTAGAGATGGAGCGAGTGGAATGTGCACGGACTCCCTCAGGTGCGGGCCTCCCGGAAGCTTGGTAGGCCAAAAGAATACACTGAGAAATCCAACGTGACAAGGTGACCTTTGAAACGGCTTTACCCAAACTGAATTTAGCAAAGGAGACAAACAGCTGATCAGATTGTCTGTGACCAGCTGTCCTATGAATATAGAAACGCAGCTGCCTGTGTACATCTAATGAATGCAGCTTGTACTCTCCTTTATTTTGATACTTAGGGAAGAAAACCGGTAAGTTGATGGACTGATTGATATTTACTTCTGATGCCACCTTGGGAAGAAAGGAGGGATTGGTCCTGAGGTACACTCTGTCAGGATGGAAGACCAAGTAAGGAGGCTTTACGGAAAGGGCTTGGAGTTCCGAACCTCTCTTGGCTGAAGTGATGGCTACCAGGAATGCTGTTTTCCAGGACAAATATTTGAGATCGACCGATGCAGCTGGTTCAAAGGGAGAAGCGGTCAAGGCTTGAAGGACTAGAGAAAGATCCCAAGGGGGTACGGCTTCTTTGACAGGAGGCCTGAGTAGAAAGGTGCCCTTGAGAAATGTTTTGCAAAATTTAGCTGACATCAAAGGCCTGTCTCATGTCCCACATGGTAATGGGAGATGGCTGCCAACTGTACCTTGAAGGTCGAACAACTAGCTCCTTGCTGAAAGAGTCCGGTTAGAAAATCCAGTACGGACGGTAGAGGGGCAGTGAAGGGATCCAGATTATGATGTTCCGCCCAGACGGAAAAACGTCTCCGTTTACCATATTTTTCTGGTGGAAGGCATATGTGCTGCCACCAGGATGGCTTTGACTGGTGAAGACATGCCGGGAGTCCTGACTAAGAGTGGAACTGGAGCAACCAAGCTGTCAGCTTCAGGTTAACCAGATTCGGGGTCTGTAATTCCGATGGATGGAAGATTAGATCCGGAGTGGGATCCAGAATCCAAGGAGGATTCACTAGATGAGACCACAGGTAAGGGAACCAAGTTTGCAGAGGCCAGAATGGGGCAATGAGGATCATTCTGCTCCCCAACCGCGAGGCTTAGCATCAGGAGTAAAGGAAGGTAGGCATAGAGTAGACCGGGCGGCCAAACATGCACCAGAGCATCTCTCGGGGCTTCCCCTGGTGGGGGAATCGGAGCGAAGAAGCTGTCTCATTTCGTATTTAAGGGAGAGGCAAAGAGATCGTAGCAGGGTTGCCCCCATTTTGCGAATATCTGCTTCGCTACTAGTGGGTTGAGAGACCACTCGTAAGGGGAAAGAATGGTGCGGCTGAATTTGTCCGCCAGAATGTTGGCCCGCCCCGGAATGTGCGTTGCGATCAGAAAGCGGTTGGTGGAAATCGCCCATTCCCACACTCTCATGGCTTCTCGGCATAAGGGGTAGGATCTGGTTCCCCCCTGTTTGTTGATGTACCAAACAACAGGCATGTTGTCCGACTGTATTGCAATCGTTCCTATGGGGAGGAGATTCTGAAGTGCCTGCAACGCCAACAGCACCGCTCTCATCTTCAGAACGTTGATATGCAAGGAGGTCTCTGTATCATTCCACGTGCCTTGGACTGTCCTGCCAGTGTAATTCCCCCCCACCCGAGGCGAGAGGCGTCCGTGGTCACTGTGGCGAGAGGGGGAGGAGTGCAGAAGGGCCGGCCTATATGAAGGTCCGGGGATTGGAGCCACCATAACAGGGCCCTCCTGCAAACCTTGCTGACAGAGATAGGGTGGCAGAGAGGAAGAGATTGGAAGGACCATTGCACTTGAAGGGTCCACTGCAGTACCCTCATATTTAGGCGAGCACATGGAAGAAGCGTTATTGCAGCTGCCATGGAGCCCAGTGCCCTCAGGACCAATTCCGCCGGTGGAGCTTCCGATTGTAAGATGGCCCGCACATGCAATCTCAGATTCTGTAGTCGTTCCGAAGTCAGGAAGACTCGTAGATCCCTGGTATCTAATCTGGCCCCAATGAACTCTATTACTTGTGTCGGAGCAAGGAAAGATTTGTCCGCATTGATTGTGATGCCTAACTGGGGGGCTAGGCAGATAAAGTAATCTCTGGCTGAGCAGAGTAGATGCCTTGTTGGGGTGGTTAGAAGCCAGTTGTCCAGGTACGGGAAGACCTGCATTCCCTGGAGTCTCAGGTGGGCCGCTATCACTGCTAAAACTTTGGTGAACACCCTGGGGGCTGTGGTGAGGCCAAAGGGAAGGACCCTGAACTGATAATGACTGGCTCCCAGCCGGAAGTGGAGAAACCTCCTGGATAGTCTGTCCATTAGAATATGGTAGTACGCATCCTTGAGGTCTATAGAGCACATCCAATCACTCTCCTGTAAGAGGGGGAGAATGGATTGAAGAGTGACCATCCGGAATTTTTCCTTGGTTACCGACAGGTTCAAGAGGGAAAGATCTAGAATTGGTCTCACGTCCCCCGTCTTTTTGGCACCAGAAAGAACCTGGAGTAGAACCCTAATCCGAGCTGGTCTTGGGGGACGGGTTGGATGGCTCTTTTTTTTTTTTTTTTTTTTTAACAGCTGCTGGATTTCTGCGGCTGCAGCCTCACTCTGATCGGGTGGAACATCGGGGAAGCTCCTGAGTTTGGGGACATGATACATTGGAATTTTGTAGCCTCTGGATAGGATATGAAGCACCCAGAGGTCTGATGTGATGGACTCCCATGCCGCCAGATGCCTCGAGAAACTCCCCCCGACTGCGTCCAGAGCAGAGCAGTCGGGCAACTCTTCAGGGCTGCTGTGTGGGCCGGTCAGAGAAGGATTCTCTGGACTCAAAGTTCTTCGGGGGCCCTCTGCCCCTAGGGCGGCGTCCTCCCTGTCCTCCTCTGCCACGGAAGGACTAGTTGTCTGGAGCAGGTTGGGAATGTTGCGATTTCTGGAACCACATCTTCTTCTGTCCCTTTTGGTTCTTCGAGAAGGACCTCTGGGGAGCAGAGAAGTGGACTCTGACGGCAGACGTCTTCCCGTCCTTCTCGCTCCGGACCAGTGTTTCGCGAACGGTCTTGCCAAACAAGGCAGAACCATCAAAAGGGGTGTTCGCAAAAGACGCCTTAAAGGGCTCCGCGAAGTCACAATGCTGTAGCCAGGCCTGACGTCTCATGACTAGGCCCGCTCCGCTAGCTCTAGTGGCTCCCTCAGTAGCGTGGGACAAAAGCCGCATAGAGGTATTGGAGATAGACCTTAGAGTGGCCATTCGAGTGCGAACGCCCCTTTTGATGGTCCTGTCTTGTTTGGCAAGACCGTTCGCGAAACACTGGTCCAGAGCGAGAAGGACGGGAAGACGTCTGCCGTCAGAGTCCACTTCTCTGCTCCCCAGAGGTCCTTCTCGAAGAACCAAAAGGGACAGAAGAAGATGTGGTTCCAGAAATTGCAAAATTCATCGCAACATTGCTCGGTGGATGGACAGAGGGGCTCTCCTGAGTTAGTTCCCTCTTCGTGGCTGCCACCATCAACATGGCATCTAAAGGGGGACCCTTGTTCCAGTGGGACCGGTCTGCGCAGGGGGGGGGGGCTCAGTATCCTGTACGGGCATTTAGGGACTGGCTCCACAGTGTCCGGCTCCTTCCACGCCCTAGTGGTAATAAGGCCCACCAGGGGGTCGGCTGGAGGGGACACCCAAGAGGTAGACGGGCCTGCTTCGAATGCCTCCAGGAACACGGACTTGTCAGAGGAAGCCTTGGGGGCAGACCACCCACCTCTGATCCTAAGCATTTCCATGATGTCTCCAAAGGAGACATCCTCCGGGGGTGACCTTGGGGAGCCTTCCCCTTCATCCAAGTCTGTGTCCTCTGTTAAGGACTCGGGGGAGTCCACGTGTCTCCTCTTACACTTGTGCTTGCGAGGCACTTCCTTGGGAAGGGGGGGGGCTGTCCGAGGAAGTCTCGCCAGCAATATCTTGTTCCAATGGAACAACCTGGGACATCGAAGCAGGCTGTCCCTGTGGCCGGGTGATGTAAGCCTGACCCAGCAGAGAGGGAGTACAGGGTGGAGCCGAGGCAAGGGCTGGGGGTCTGGATGCTCTCACCAGAGCCCTCTCCACTACATCGAAGGCCGAGGGGGAGCCGCTCTCCCTGGGCTCCGAAAGTCGAATCCCACTTGGATCCGATGAAGGGATCGGAACCGGCACCGAGACCGTCGGATCCGAGGGACCAGTGTACTCCGACCTGGACGGAGCCGAAGGCACACTGAAACCCTCGGATCTGAAGCTCAGCCCACGGCTCTGAGAGGTCGGATCCAACGATGGAACCGACAAACTCGAGGGCAGGGTCGGATCCGAAGTACCCAGTACTGTCAGCACCGACCCACCCCCGGCTCCGACGCTGCCCGGCTCCGAACGCTCTGAACCCGGAAAGCGGGTCGGAGAAAGAGCAATCGGAGCAAAGAAATGGGTCAAGGCCCCCCCCCCCCGAAAGGGGGGGGGCAAGAGCACTCCCATCTGCAGCTGGGCCTGGATGAACCTTTGCATCATCTGGTCCAAGTCTGCATCTGACAGGCTGTATGTAGATCTCGAAGAGGCCACCGAGGCAGGCCTGGAGTGCCGCCTCGGTGACCTCGACGGAGATCGGGTCTCCTCCTCCTCGGGTCCCGGGGAGAAGCAAGGAGATTGGAGCAGAGGAGGGAGACTACCTGGAAGCCGTGGAAGGAGAAGCCCGCTTGGCCGGTGGAGCCGAAGCGGAGGCCACGGCCCGCTGGTTGTGGTGCTTCTCCCTCCGTTTCTCCCTCCTGGCCTCCCTGTCCTCCGGCACTTTAGTGGGAGTTTGAATCCCGGCCGGGGGAAGGGGGACAGGAGTGGCTACCACCACAGGCTGATGAGGGGCCACGGGAGGAGCGGAGGCCGAAGCCGAATCTGGAGGCAAAAACACGCCAGGACAAGCTTCAACCTCTGCTCTTTCAGTGCCCTGGGGTTGAACGCTGCACAAATTGTACATCCTGAAGAGAGGTGTTCAACCCCAAGGCACCGAACACACCGAGTGTGGCCATCAGCCGGAGATAGCTTATGGCCACACTCGGTGAATTTAGAAAAAATAGGTTTTAGGACCTCTGCCATACCCAAAACTAAAGTACACTACACAAGCACACAGGCCCCAAACACAACACACACAGACACACTCTAACGACCAGCGAGGGGAGGGTGAAAACTAAAAAAAATTAAACTAAATAGGAACCTAACCACTCACACAAATTACAAATACAAAGTTTGACAAAAAAGATGAAGAAATTCACTTATCTGTTGATAAACGCTAGGAGCTCTAAAATCTAGCTACACACACAAGAGCGGAAAACTAGATCTGGGGTCATAGGAGGTTGGCAGGGGATTATGGGTGAGGGGAGGAGCTAGGAGCTCGGATCCATAGCTATGCTACAAGTTGCTGGCTCGGATCCGATATCGGATTCAAGACCCACAGGTTGCTGACAAATGAAGTCCCTACTCCAGATCACAGCTTCAGTGGGACTGGTGTCCCAGGTTGTGTCTTACACGAACTCCAAAATAAACTAACCCCTCACCTAAACACACTGTTCAAACTCAGCCTCTCTAAAGGCTATGTATCCATAGAGCAGAGCACAGCAACAGTTATCCCGCTCCACAAAAGTGGAGCCACAATGGACCCCGGGAACTATAGCCCTATAAGTCTGACTAGCCTGGTCTGCAAGGCTATGGAGCGCATCATCATGGAACTCATTAACAGAGAGACTGGGAACCTCCAAACATTGGACCCTACCCAGTTTGGCTTTGTTAAGGGCAGAGCATGCCTCCTAAACCTGGTGGACTTCTTTGAGACAGTTACCAAAGCTTTAGACGAGGGAAAGGAGGTCCACACAGCCTACCTAGACCTTGAAAAGGCTTTCAACACCATTCCCCATTCTGGTATTATAGACAAGCTCATCAACCGGAATGTAAACCCCTATGTCACAAGATTGGCTCACGGATAGAACCCACACAGAGTTGCAGGCTCTAGGTCCAAATCTAAACCGGTTACAAGTGGCGTCCCCCAGGGCTCAGTCCTGGGACACCTCCTGTTTGGTATATACTTCTCAGAGGTACAGGCAAGCACAGGACGACTATGGCTGACCACATTTGCATACGACTGCAAACTGGGGGCCATAACTGACTCTCCGGCTGATACAGACATCCTCCAGAAGGGTCTCCCTGAGACGGATAGCTGGTGTCAAAATCATGGCCTCAAGCTAAATGCCAAAAAGTGCAGTCACCCCCTTTGGAAAAAACAAAGTACCTGCGAACTACCACATACGTGGTAGTCCCCTAAATACAGAAAATGAAATAAGGGATCTGGGGACCCAAGTAGATGGTAATCTCTCCTTTGATAATCATATTGCCAAGGTGGTTAGAAAATCCTTCTATGTGGCCCACCTAATCACAAAACAGTTCGCATCAAGAACAAGAGAGGTTATTGTGCCCCTCTACTCATCAGACCCATCAGAGTACAACGCCCCATTTGGGATGGACCTTACAAGACACCTGCAACAGCTGGAAAGACCACAGAAGTACCTCACCAAGAGGATTACTGGCCTCAGACGCCCTATGCAGCCCAAATGAAGAAACTCCAGCTGTACTCGGTTGCATACCGCCTACTCAGAGGTGATCTCTGCCTGACATACAAGGCCATGTCCAACCCAGAATTGATGGACATGCTCCACCTAAAAAAAAATAAATCCCTGAGAGCCACACGCTCTAGGGATCTAAACCTCAACATAATGACAAATAGGACTTGCTGGAGGGATAGATTCCTGTCCAAGAGACTCCCCATGCTTTGGAACAGGATTCCAATCTACATTAGGCAGAGCCCCTCACTAACACTCCAAGAAAAACCTTGACGAGTGGATGGGAAGCAGAAAATTTACCCCAGGGATCACTGCAGTGGCTCTGCTGGACAGAGGCACAGGGAACTAATCTAAGGGGGCGGCGAAAGCCAACATATTCTGGCTAGGCTTACATATGCCCTCGGGCGGATACCCTAGTACTTACCTATGAACCTATGTATACACTGAACATTTTTATCATCTTCACATTTTTTTCACAGTCCAGTAAGATGGAGATTAAGTCACCACCTGTTTTCCATCTCTTCCATCTTCAGTGACAGGTGAAATCTCTTTGTTGAGACTGGAGCTGGTACTGGATATATTGGATCTTGGGTAACATGCAAGTTCAACACAGATTCCAAGAAGTGATTTTTGGATTCCCATTTCCAGACTGTGGTCTGAAAACTGGAAGCGAGTTTTTATATTAGTAGTTCTATACAAAACCTTTGCTAGAAAAATTGTAAGAATGTCAATTTCTGCTGAGAAATGGATATTCTTGGCATATGTAGCCCATACAGTGCTACATCATGAAAAGATGAAAATAGTGCTAAAAGACTGTCTTGCAGTGCCAAGGGCAATAAAGTATTAATTACATTGACTCCACAAAGACTCCCTCTTCTGGTTTAAACTACTTCAGAGTTCACACCTTTATAACAATAAAAAGTGACAACAAATGCACAGAGACCAAGTTTCAGTATCTCGTCACTTGTGAAGATGGTTCTCTTCCAAGTTAGCATCTCTTTACGAATAGGCTCTGCAATCCTACAACCAAACCAGTTCAATACAGAAGCATTTATCTCGCTGACTAATAAAGAACCATTGCTGTTTTTAATCGCACATTTGCTTTCTAAAACTCCTGCAACAGCAGCTTGACAACCACTACATATGCACTCACTGTTTTTCTGGTTGGTAGTCCTATGAGCTTTTTATCTGGCATTGTTTGCTTCTTTAGAAACCAGTTGTTTGAATTTTGTTTATTTATGCTAGTTTTTTAACATATCACATATAAATGTAGCAGCTGTCAAACAACACCTCATTTAATTTGGGTGTACCTTGTGTAACGCATTCTAATTAATGCAGTTACAAGTTGAGAAGGCGCTACAGGGTGTTGTGCAGAGAAGTAGACAGCATCAGCAAAAAGCATCTTGTCTTAAGACCTGCTCTTAATTATTACTTCAGAGAGCTAGGAATCTGACTGCCCCCAGCTGACTGTAAAGGAAAAAAAAAGGAGAAATAAACTTATCATGAAGTCTTCATACCTCAAATGGTTTTCAGCACCTTATCTCCCCTCCTATCCTAACATAAACATTTCCTGGGCTCTCCATTTCTAACCTCTTAACATTTATAAACCCAGGTGCTGTAATGTCCTATCCCAAATTACGACTTTGCTTCCTCATGTGACAAACATATAAAAGGGAAATGTTGACTTCAATTATTCATAAAATATTTGAGGAGTTTCAGTTACTGTTTTAAGGAATTCAGAACTGTTTTCTTACTTGGTACGTCAACACCATTCGATGAAATATATCCGAAACAACTGGATCAAAAAAGTTACTGCAACATTCCAAGAAATCTCACAAAAGTCCATAAACCCTATGCATTTGCACTGTTGCTCTTAATTTTTCAGTGTCTGGTTTCAAGGCTTCAGACATTAAGACGTGATCCACGTACCTTAGTTCTGTAACCTAGAATTCTGCCCTTGGTTATTTTTTTATTTAGCTTAAGGTTGCTCTGGCTCAATCACGTCACTAAGAGTTGTCTTGTATCATGTGCTTCTCATCCCTGACCCTCATGGTAGTATGTCAGCAGTCATATTAAAACAATCAACCCCTTCAATTGTCCGTGTGACAGTCCTCTGAAACATTTCAAACACTGATGAAATATCTAAATGAAAAATCTCAGCTGTATCTTACCATAGCTAAATTCAACTTACACAGCACTGAACTCTCCTTATATGTCTTGACTGACAAAAACTCCAGCCTACATTAAGCACAAAACAATTATTTATTCCTACAGTACAGCAACCACTTCTTCAGATGTATGAATACACAAATAAATTTAATCCATTTTTACAACACAAGACATGCTGTTAATCAAATAAGTAGGCTAATGAAAGATAATCCTGTGAGACTGAGGGCATAATATATGCCCTACAATGTCCTTGTGGTCTTGTATACATAGGGGAAAGTAAAAGGAAATTTAAAGTATAGCTCCAGGAACATGTTAGGAATATTATGAAACAAAAAGAAGAGTCCTATGGTTAAACATTTTATGTTATTTCATAATTTGAATCCTGAAGGCTTAAAAGCCACTATTTTAGAAAAAAATTCAGCTGGTTTTTATTCTGAATATTTGTACAACAAGAAGCTATTGTATAAAAAAAATATTTTTATTTTAAAATAGAATACATTGTCCCCTTTGGGCCTTAATCTAGAATGTAATTGGAGGTTATTCATTTAATATGTAACTGGATGATTGTTTAAGTGTATTTAACGGGAGGTGAATTTTTACTAGTTTGTACTCCTTGAAGGCTTTGCCGAAGCGCTGGAGAGTGATTAAAGTTTGGTTTTTTGGTTCCTGCTCGTCATTGTTATTTTATATTTATTTTGTTTAGTAGTATTTTTTTTGTGGCTCTTTTTGATGGCTAATGAACCTTCTTTCAACATACCTAGAATTCTCAGAGAAGATGCACTGGATAATACTCAGAGGACTTTGGATAATTTTATTGTGCATTCAGACACCGGTAGGAATGTTCCAAAGACTGGTGCCAGTGGAAGAAGTAACATTGTGTCTGGTTCCAGTAATTTCATGGATAAATTCAAACATGAGAGAAGGAACGGAGTAGAGAATCCGTTTGCAGCAGTTGGTGAATCTAACCCTTTTTCATCCTTACTGGGGCAAGTCAGTAGCTCTTTTGGATAAACTTTACTACATAGAGACTGCAATTTATTTTAATACGTTAGGTCTACAGAGATATATAGACCTTGACATCAAATCTAGGGGGTTGAGAGCCTTCAAAACACTCCTCGACCCCTTTGATATGTCTGATGAAGTGGAGGGGATTTTTCCAAAAAGTGGCTAGCTACTGCACATCGTTGTGCTGTAGAAAAGATTTCTATTCTGCTAGAACGGGACTGTATTAAATAAAACAAATTGAGGGGTGAGATTAAAAGTACACTTAATAACTTGGTTAAGTTGCTTGCTCCTGGGCACTTGGAGAGACATTTATCAGACATTAATCAAAGATTAGAAAAGCATGAGCAAGAATAGATTGAACGGAAAAACACTAAGTTAAAAAGAGACTTGAAAGATTATGAGGGAGGTTGTGAAGGTTGTGATTTTCTATGGTATAAAAAGGATCGGTTTAACTGCAAAAATGGCTCTGGTTCCTTTAAGAAATCCCCCTCATCTTCAAGGGGGCGTTTCATTTGCGTTAGACGTTTCTGGCGTATCTACTGAAGGAGAACAGTTTTCACACTTACCAGCAGCCCAAAATCCCTCAAAGCTAAATAATGATTTTCGGAAAGGGAATAATAACAAAAAACAAGAGGAGGGACATAATGACTGCAAGAGAGGGAGACTCCAGTTGGAAGTTAACAGCCGTGACAGCGCCAGGAATAACAAGAAGAGTAAATAGTACTAAATTGACTTTTGAACTCTATAATGCATAATACTTCCGGTGTATCTTTGTCTGATATTCAAGTTAAAGTGTTGAACTATGGCTTGAAATACATACCAACAGTGATGCCTCGCCTTTTTGAGTTAAAGTGTGATGTAATTAGGTTATGTCGAAAGTTGCATTTAGTGCATTTTTTTGCTAACAGAAATAAAAATGTTTTGCTTGATGAATATTTAAATGATAGTAATGAAGAAAGTTTTTATTCCTGTTTATCTGACCCAGAGGAGACTTGATTTTGATGCTTTTATTACTGCATATAGCTTGTTTGATACTATAGAGTCTAAAAGTGATTTTATTCCACCATATCAACATGAAACAAACATTTTTCATAGATGTTGAATTTTGCTATAGAGGATGCTTCTAATTGTTTTATGCAAAATAAAAAAAAGATGTGGAATATAATTTAAGTGCTCAAGAATGGAAAGAAATGCAATTGTTAACTAGAAATGAGGAAATATGAATTAAACCCTTGGATAAAGGGGGCAAAATAGTTATTATTTAAACGTGTATGGCACATTTGAATGATCAAAATACATATAAAGTTGTAGGAATGAGTATCAAAAAGCTATCGAGTTTGAGTTGCTTATTGAAAAGGGTGCGTGACTGAAAGATTTTTCTCTTGCTGATATGGAAACAAAATTTAATCCACAGGACAGTGAGTTGGCTGTCTTCTACTGCCTGCCTAAAATTCACAAAAATAGTGCCAACCCTCCAGGTAGGCCTGTAGTTTCTGCACACAAGTATTTTTTTTATCCAAAATTGGTTTATTTTTACATGAGTGCATGCTACCTTATGTGGTGAAGCTGCCCTGTTATATTAGAGATAGTTCAGATTTTTTGACGAAATTGTCAAAACTTCAGTGGTCTAGTGAAAATTTTTTTATTAGTATTGATGTTGATAGCCTCTATACAAGTATTCAAAGGGAATTTGGACTAGAACCTGTTAAATATTTTATAGGTGAAAGCCCTGAATCATATTATATTATGGAACTATTACATTTTTTGGTTGAGTAATAATTTTTTTCATGTTTAATGATCAAATTTACAAGCAACTACAGGGCACTGCAATGGGGACATCTTTTGTCCCCATGTATGCCAATCTGATGATGAGGCTATATGAATTTGAATATTTAGATCACAATACCTTCTTCAAGGAAAATGTCATTAAATATTTTAAATTTATCGATGACCCTATTTTTATTTGTAAACGAGGTTTGGCTGAAATTGATAAGTTTGTTGCGAACCTGCAAAACAGATTTAAACTTCTTTTTGATGGCCTACAGGTAGGCAGGCACATAACATTTTTGGATCTGAAATTAATTTTGGAGGAAAATAATGTTTTATGAACAGCAGCATATAGAAAATTGAAGATGGTAATCAGTATTTAGAGGGGAGCAGTTGCCATCCAACAAATACTATAACTTCTCTCCCTTACGGAGAGTGCTTAAGATTGAGACGATTGTGTAATAATGATAGTGATTTGTATAGAGAAGTGGATGTAATGTATGCTATGTTCACATCTAGAGGCTATAATAGTCATTCAATACAGGTGGTAATAGAGAAGGTTATAACTGATTCTTCTGACAATGATAATTATGAGTGTGTTAGGAAATTAAACTAAGGCAGAGAAGAAAATAATGATACAAGACAAATATATTTTGTCTCAACATATGGAGCCTTTAGCACCATTTTGACTAATTTGAAGTATTTATGGAAATATTTACTAAATTCAGCGGGCTTAGCAATGCTAATTTCCCCTAATTTAGCTGTTTCCTTTAGAAGAGGTCAAAATTTAAAGGACTTCTTGGCGCATAATAATTTTAAACTTCCTATGTGTAGTAGAAACGTTAGTAACAAATATGAAGGGTACATATTCTTGTGGCCATTGTAAGGTATGTTGTTGTCTTTTGGCTTTTCCCAGTCAGGGGTCGCCACAGCAGAACTCCGGTCAGCTAATGACTGGCAGTAGATTTTCACGAACGCCGAGGTCCCAGCTTGACGTTCAACCTTCAACGAACGCAGGCCCATTTATGCATGTCTTTCGAACACCCACCCAACTGCGGGGAGGACATGCAGACTCCACACAGAAGGCACTCCCTGCACTCCAGCCGAGAATTGAACGGGAGAACCTCTTGCTGTGAGGCAACAACGCTACCGCTGCACCACCGCGGATGCTGCCATTGTAAGGTATGTAATTTTGTGGTTAGAACTTTTACACACATAAATGGCCAGATTTACTATCCCAATGAAAGATATACCTGTGAGACTGAGGGCATAATATATGCCCTACAATGTCCTAGTGGTCTTGTATACATAGGAGAAAGTAAAAGGAAATTTAAAGTATGGCTCCAGGAACATGTTAGGAATATTATGAAACAAAAAAGTGAGTCCTGTGGTTAAACATTTCATGTTAATTCATAATTCGAATCCTGAAGGCTTAAAAGCCACTATTTTAGAAAAGGTTTCAGCTGTTTTTTTATTCTGAATATTTTTACAAAATGAAGCTATTATATAAAGAAAGTATTTTTATTTTAAAATACAATACCTTGTCCCCTTTGGGCCTTAATCTGGAATGTAATTGGAGGTTATTAACTTAATATGTAATTGGATAATTGTTTAATTGTTAAGTGAATTTAACGGGAGGTGACTTTTACTAATTTGTACTCCTTAAAGGCTTTGCCGAAGCGCTGGAGAGTGATTAAAAAGAAATTATGTTCTTACCATAACGTTCCATGTGAATTGTTCATCTCGCCTTTGTTCTTACGCACGGGTTCGGAGCCGACCCTCGGCTCCGAGTCGGCCACATCGCAAGCTCTGCATCTAAGAGAAGCTCGAAGCCCAGTTCCTATCCCATGATCCCCCTGCTGCTATCCCTCAGATCTAGTTTGCTAAGAAACCAGACTTCAATAACATAACTAACCCCTTTGCCAACTCTCTCATCCACACGAGATTGAAATACTCAAATTATATACAGAAAGTCATACAGTAATGAGTTCACCTAAAGGAAGCAGATAGTGCCAGGTAACCCCAAGAAAGTAACCAGATACCAGTCATAACCGTTCTTCCAGAACGTGGAGGGGGATGGAGGGAGGGATTGTAAGAACAAAGGCGAGATGAACAATTCACATGGAACATTATGGTAAGAACATAACTTCTTTATGTGAAATTGTTCGATCTCGTCATTTGTTCTTGCGCACGGGTAGCGTCCCTAGCACCGCAACCCTGGGTGGCTCACAGAAGAACATTCCTGAGAACCGTAGAACCAAAGGAAGCCCTGTCCCTGGAGGTCCTGTCCACTTTGCAGGGAGTAATAAACGTATGAGGTTTGGCCCAAGTAGCTGCCCCACATATGGTATCCAACGGTAAACGATCAGCGTGGGCCAGAGAAGTGGAAACAGCCCTGGTAGAATGAGCTTTAGGTTTGAACGGAAGAGACTGTTTGGAGGATGAATAGACAAAATTTATACAGTCTGACAGCCACTTAGATAGCGTGCATTTTGTCACTGCCAGTCCTTTCTTATTTTCCGCAAAGGAAACAAAAAGTTGATTTGATTTCCTACATTCCTTGGTTCTGTCCAGATAAAATCTCAACTGTCTGTGGACGTCCAATTTGTGTAACATGTATTCCAATTTACTAGAATGGTTCCTGAAAAAAGTGGGAAGCTCAATGGAATGATTAATATGAAATACTGAACATACTTTCGGCAGAAAGGATGGATTAGTACACAAGGTGACCTTAATCTGGGTGAAAGACTATATACGGGGGTCTAATCGACAATGCCTGTAGTTCCGAGATCTGTGAGCTGAAGTGATTGCCACCAGAAACAGGTTTTTCCAGGATAGATACTTAAGTGGACACGTCGAAGCTGGCTCGAAGGGCTCCAACATAAGTTGAGACAGCATTAGATTCAAATTCCAGGGAAATACCGGGTTTCGTATGGGTGGCCTGAGATGGAATGTACCCTTCATAAATGCTCTACAAAGTCTGTGGGACATAACTGTAGCTCCCCCTTCACCCACATGAAAATTTGATATGACAGCTAGTTGAACTCTTGTCGTGGACGTCAGGGACCCTTGATGAAAGAGTGTGGAGAGAAATTCTAAAATTTTGTGATTAGGGGCCACTAAAGGGTCTATACCCTGTCTGGAGGCCCAACAAGCAAAACGTTTCCACTTGCTCCTATACAGCTTTCTTGTGGAAGCTTTGTGGGAAGAAACTAAAATGTGTTGCACTGCCGGGGATAAAAGGTCCGACCTGGCTAGGTTGGGAAGTGGAGCAGTCAAAGCTGTCAGTTTGAGGGACTGAAGAGATGGGTGAGGAACTCCTGACGAGTGGGTCAGCAGGTATGGCACTGGGTCCAGAGTCCAAGGTTCCTCCATCTGGTGAGCTTGAAGAAAGGGAAACCAAATCTGTCGAAGCCAAAATGGTGCTATCAAGATGATCGCTTTCTGTAGAAATTTGGGAATTAATGGAATAGGAGGGAAGGCATAGAGGAGACCCGGGGGCCAATCGTGTACCAGTGCGTCCCTGGGGGCACCCCCCGGAGGGGGAAGTAGGGCGAAGTAGCTTCTGCATTTGGCGTTCAAGGGGGAAGCAAAGAGATCGCAGCAAGGCTGGCCCCATCTGCGGAAGATGTCCTCCGAAACTTGATTCTAGAGGGACCACTCGTGAGGTAACATGATGGCTCTTCTCAACCTGTCCGCTATGACGTTGGATATTCCCGGGATGTGCGTTGCTATTAGAAAGCGTCCGGTGGACACAGCCCATTGCCAGATTCTCAGGGCCTCGCTGCATAAGGGGTAAGACCTGGTTCCTCCCTGTTTGTTTATGTACCAGACTACTGACATATTGTCCGTCTGAATTGCCACTGTTCCCAGAGGTAAGGACTCGTGAAAGTGTTGCAATGCCAAGAACACTGCTCTCAGCTCCAGGACATTGATGTGCAGGTTGTACTCTATTTTCGACTACTCTCCTTGGACTGTTCTCCCCTGAAAAAGTCCCCCCCCACCCTATCAGGGAAGCATCCGTAGTTATTGTGGCTATGGGGGCAGGGAGTGCAAACTGACGCCCCATCGTCAGTTCCTGATTGTTTATCCACCAACGAAGGTCCCGCTTACAAGTTTCCGTGATTAAGATTCTGTGTGACAAAGGTAACTGTTGGAACGACCACTGAGCAAATTGGAGCCACTGGAGGATCCTCATGTGCATTCTCCCTAGGGGAACTGAAATAAGGGTAGCTGCCATCATCCCCAATACTTTCAATACTTGTACCGTGGGGACTTTTTTGTTTTGAAGAATAGAGACCTGATCCCTCAGGGCTGACACTCTTGCCTGAGGAAGTCTTATCCGTGCTACGGAAGTATCTAACTCCACCTCTATGAATAAGATATGCTGTGAGGGCGACAAGGAAGATTTTTCGAAGTTCACTGTTATTCCTAAGCTGGAAAAGCGGTTGATTGTATAGTCCCTGGCTTGCACTAGGTGATGCTTGGTGGTAGCAGTAAGGAGCCAGCCGTCCAGATACAGAAACACTCGGAATCCCCGTCGTCTCAGGTGAGACGCCACTACTGCCATGCACTTGGTGAACACCCTGGGGGCTGAGGTGAGGCCAAAGGGCAGAGCTCGAAACTGAAAATGACTGGCTCCCAGCCGGAAGCGCAGATGATCTCTGGATGGCCTGGCCATTTTTATGTGGTAATACGCATCCTTGAGATCTATAGAGCACATCCAATCATTCATTTGAAGAAATGGAAGAATCGATTGTAGCGGGACCATCCGGAATTTTTCCTTCTTCACGAAGGTGTTGAGTCTGCTGAGGTCCAGTATTGACCTCCAGTCCCCTGTTTTCTTTGGAACTAAAAAGAACCTTGAGTAAGTTCCGGATCCTATTTGGTCTGCCGGGACTGTCTGGATGGCTCTTTTTTCTAACGGCCTTTGTATTTCTATGGCTGCTTGATCCCGCAGAGCGGGTGGAACATCTGGGAATCTTTTTTGGGGGGGGGGGTGGTTTGTTTAGAAAGGGAATATCGTATCCTCTGGTTATTATGCTTTTTTACCCAGGAATCTGATATGAGATTTAGCCAGGCCTCCGGGTATAAAGCCAAGCGACCCCCGACTGCCTCCAGAGCAGGACAGCTGGGCCTCCACTCAGGAGTGCTGGAAGGGCTTCCCAGGGACGGTATTCCCTGTCGCCCTGGTTTTGCGGACCCCCTCGGCCGCCTGGACGGCGTCTTCCATTCCTTCCCACTCCTCTGCCTCTCGAGGGGGTATCGCTAGGTGCAGACTGGAAAGATCCCAGAGTCTTCTGGAACCACATTTTCCCGCCTCATTGCCCTTTGGGGTACGGTCTAGTGGGGGCAGCAAAATGGACCCCTACAGCAGACAGGGTCTTTCCCTCTTGCTCGCACCTAGTGAGTGTCTCCTTCACTTTGGGCCCAAACAAGGAGGCACCATCAAAGGGGGCATTAGTAAAGGAAGACTTAAAGGCTTCCGCAAAGGAGCACAGGCGCATCCAGCATTGTCTCCGCAGAGCAATCGCTGAGGCTGCCGCCCTACTCGAACCTTCGGCCGCATATGATATGAGCCTCATGGACGAGTTAACTATTGAAGTAAGGGTGTTAAGCCATGCTGTCACCTTGTCTGAGACAGCAGCATCTGTCTGAAGGTGCGTAAAATGCGTAAGGTAGTTCAGCGATCGCATGGTAAAAGTCGCTGAGCTAAACACGCGCTTCCCATACCTGTCCACAGTCCTAGAATCCTTGTTAGGAGGATGAACAGAGGAAGATGCTTCGGACACCACCATAGCATCAACAGGGACTCCCTTGGTAAGGTAAGCTTTATCGTGGAGGGCAGTAATATATTTATTTGGTCTCCGAGGGACTGGTTCTACGGTATCAGGGGCCTCCCATGCCCTTCGAGCTATTAAATCCATTAGCTCGTCAAAGGGCGGAGTCACCCAGGAAGTGGAAGGTTGAGCCCCAAATGCCTTCAGCAACACCGACTCATCCTCAGTGGGGGCAAGTGTCTGCCAGCCACCCCTCTGTTTTAAAATTTCTAAGATGTCAGCGAATGAGACATCCTCGGGGGAGGACCATGGGAACCCCTCTGACTCATCCAGGTCAGTGTCCGATGTCAAGGATTCCTGTGGGGAATCATTGTGCCTCCTCTTGCACAATCTCTTCCTTGGAATTTCATCAGAGGGGACATCTGGTGAAGCTTCCGAGGAACAGGGTTCACCCTCTGGAGCTGACTGAGGCATTGGGTCTCTACGCTTGGTGGGGATCGAGGGCACAGAAGCAGAACACGGTCCCTTCAGGGAAGGAGAAGTGGATTCTGATTATGTGAGTGTCTGCCCAGACAAGACCTTCCTCATGGCGTCGAAGGCACCGGAGCCCCAGGCCAAGGACTCCAGCGGATCCGAAGAACACAGTAGCTTCCCCGGTACCGGAGCCACGGGCTCCGAGCCAGAGGACAGAGCTGAGCTAATCTGTGCCGTGGCCCCGAGGGGAAGAGTCGGCACCGAAAGCTCAGTTCGACACTCCACCCCGGAACCAAGGAGAGACCATCGTCTCAGAGACCCCTCGACGGGCTCAGAGGGTGTCAAGGTCAGTGGTGCCGACAGTACTAAGGAAGGCTTCGGCACCGGGGGATCAACAAATATCAGATCCTCAACTCCCGGCTCTGAAGACTCGATGGGTCTCGAAGGAGGATCTATGGATGGGACAGGGAGGGCTTCAAGTTTCGAAACCAGCTGGGACGAAACTGCAATGAGTTTGGACAGAGCCGTGTTCTCCATAAGCTTCTGTACCACTCGATCCACATCGGTGTCAGACATCGCTCTGGAAGAATGGGTCGAAGGGGCCAAAGAGGTCACCGAGCGAAGGATTGAAGACGGAGGCACCTTTGACACCGGCTCCAAGACCTGGGCCTCGATTCAAGACAACCGTTCGATGCTCGGTTCCAAGGTCTGTGGAGCCGGCGACCGAATCTTGATCGAGGTGCTCGGAGCCGAAAACTTGGGCTCCGATACCTTCGAAGCCTTCGACCCCTTCAAGACTTCGATGCCTGGTCGGCCTTCTCTAAGGCCTCTTGAAAATCGGGCTTTAGAAGGTCCCTCTCAATAAGCTTCCTGTGTCTCTCCATCATGACCCTTACACTAAAGGAATGACAGATGGAACAGTCTTCCTGAAGGTGGAGAGGGCCAAGACAGTAGACGCAGGAAGTATGATTGTCCGTAATGGACATCATCTGTCCACATTGACAGCGCTTGAATCCTGATTTAGCTTTCTCAGACATAACTACAAGCTAACTTTAAATATAGTAACACTAATGTAGAAAACACACAGCAAACCACACTAAACTATAGGTGTAAATATAACTGCAAAAAACACACTAAGAGTAAATATATATATATATACATACATATATATATATATATATATATATATATATATATACATACATATATATATATATATATATAATTACTATTACAAAAAAGCAGTAATATAGAAAAATTTCTGCAAGAGCCCTGACAGAAAAAAACAGCCTATTGCCTAGGAGCAGCCGCTCCTACACCTATAACTACTAATATTAAAGGAATTACCTAAATAACACACACACTCAACTCTTAAAACTAACTTATTAATAAAAAAGCTATTTTTTTAAACGTGAATAAGTAAAGTTTTACTGGCCCGAGCTCTCCGTCGACGTGACCTGTTGCAGCGGCAAACTAGATCTAAGGGATAGCAGCAGGGTATCATGGGATAGGAACTGGGCCTCGAGCTTCTCTTAGATGCAGAGCTTGCGATGTGGCCGACTCGGAGCCAATTGTCGGTTCCGAACCCGTGCGTAAGAACAAACGGCGAGATCGAACAATTTCACATACTTTGTTTTGTTTTTGGTTCCTGCTTGTCATTGTTATTTTATATTTATTTTATTTAATAGTATTTTATTTAAATAAGTAAGCTCAGTCTACTATTTATCACATCTAATATTCTCCAAGTAGTTCAGCTTCTTCTCAATTCTAATCATTAAGGCTGCTGAACCTTACCTTGGAGCAGTCACTACTAGTAACACTGCAGGATCTGTCAGAATGGAACAAACTCCTGCAAACAATCTAAATTAATAAACAGATGCCCATACTATTAAAACCAGTTTTTAATTGTGCACATTTTTATGCTATACAATGTGAGCTTGTCACCCTGCCAAGCCTCTGACAAGTCAAAATGCTTGATGAACCTCTTTCAATATGAACTGTCTGGAAACAAAGCATGTTTTTTTTTTTTTTTTTTAATTCTTATAGGCACATGTAACCATCTTTTGTCCACACTGTTTATAGGATTCCCAGAACAAAGTGGTTTACACATCAATGGCTTCAGGTTAATCACTTTCAAACTCACTTTTAAGTCAAGTGCTTCAAATATTTGAACAGACTACATGATGTACTGAACCAGGTGTTAAACATTACACTTCAATTGCTTCTTTAAAGTATTTTTCAAGATTTCCAGCTTAGATGTCTGGCAGTTTGGCACAGAGGTTTAAAACTACAGGTGATTTAACTATACCGTGGCAGCAGTTTTGTGTTTCATTTCCACAGCCTCCATTTGCCTTCTACAAGGCATTTAAACAGTTTGTACTACAGGGCTGAGCCTGTTAACGGTCCATGTAAATCAGTGGTCTACCCTGGTTCTCCTTCGGTGCATTTCTCTTGCACACTATTTATGTTATGCACATTCTCAACACAAAATGTGCCCACAAGTAACTCATTTTCATGAATATGTTTCTGTATAGGTAAATTCCTTCATTGAAAATGCATTTCGTTAATGTACATTTTGTCAAAGTGATTTTTTTCAGTGGCTTCTACTCCATTCATCACAACAGATATCTGTTTTATCTGGCTTACAGCCACACCTCATGCAGAGATTACCAGCAATGTTAATCATGTCTGCCAGACCTCACACAACACATTTTTATCATATTTTACACATTTTTGACTTTTCCATCTCAAATGCAGTGTCACACGATTCAGTCTTCTGTGATCTCTGTCAGTTGTGATGAAGTCATTGACTTGCTCTGCACACATTCAATTTAATGTTAAATTAATTTTCCCATTTGCTTGCTTCACATTTGATTACTTCTGATACAAGTCAAATAATAAAGTATGCCAATTGCCACACAATCTTTAACTTCATTGCTTAATTCAATAACATAAGAAAAAATATTTAAGGGGGTTACTTCTCCCTCCCTTTCGCCTCCTTCATCATAAAGAAATGCAGCACAGTAACAAGCGTAACAAAAGCAGTAGAAATTACTATAACTTTCTTTACTCTTTAAATGCTATCATATTTTCTTTATTCTAGCTATCTTTTGTTATTAAAAGAAGCACAATGAATATGGTCCTTAATGTAATGATTTTCCACCGAGCAGGTGAGTATCTTTTGACAGCACCCAAAGAGGGCTTGCAAACAACTGCCCCTGAGGATCTGACCAGCTCTGTGGCATCCAGTACTGAATCCTTATCCACTCTCCATATGACCTGGGTTCTGTACAACTGGACCATGCAAATGCGGGAATGACTTAAGACTTCACATGGCTTGGGTACCCGAAAGTGTTATATATTAGCTATGCAACTGAAATATCTATGAACAGGTAATTTTTCTGCCACCCTTCTTGCAAGTTGGATTATGCATACTCTGCTGTAAGAAGGTTCCATCAAGTTCCATCCTGCCTCAGTCCCAGTGGAAGACTATGAATCCATTCACGTGTGTGTTTAACCATTCTGGGCAGTCACCAGATCCCCTTTAGTGGCAAAGACAGGGATTCACCACTGGAAGTAGGTGAGCATGGAAAATGCCACTGCTGCTAACAAAAGCAGGTTGCTTGTTTGGTTAAAACAGTTTTTATTTTTAGGGAAACCAATTACTGCTGGGGGACAGGTGCCTTCATTTTCAACTAATGGTCAAAGTAAGGACCAGTTTTCCTGATGCTATGGCTATTAGATTTAATGAAATTAGTAGGGACGTTAACAACTGGGCTATCTTTAAAATGAATGAAGTGTTTAAATCAGTGGGAGAAGCCTCACTATTTATATACAAGATAGACACAACTATTAAGGGTATTTTGGAAAAAGGGAATGCTGATGAATTACCAGGCACCACTATGTATGGCAAATGCAGTTCTTGTCCTTGTATTAATAAAATTAGAATTTTCTTTTTGGATAATTATTGTAAGTCAAAAATTATATTATAAAAAGGGAACTGTGAAACTAAAGGACAGGTTTATCTGGCACTGTGTAAACAGTGTAAGGCTTATTACATGGGCAAGACGGAAAGGAATCTTGCAAAAAGGATTTACAAACACGTATAGGATTTAAAAAGAGCTAACAAGAATAATGCTTTGTTCAAGCACACTTTAACCTGCACTGGTTTTACAATGTCTGAGTTTGAAATTTTGGAAATAGTTGCACTTAATGCCAGAGGGAAAATAAATTGGAATATAGGGAACTGCTCTGGCAAATAAAATTGGACGCCACAGTTAAACCTGGCTTGAATGAATATATTTCCATCCAGCCAGTTCATAAGATGAGACCGGCAAAATTGTGAAAAAGAGTTGCACTATTTGAGCATATTCATTTTTATTTTGTTTTTGATACTAGTTTTTATATATCACATTTACAATTGTTATAAGTTTTTTTTATGATTGAATGCAAACAGTTTTTTTTTTTAATTTCAACATAGTTTTAGTATTCATTTGAGTGTGGTTAAAGAGTATCCCATTAAGATAATTAACTAGCAGAATAGGTGCTGAGTATTTAAATGAGATGTGAAACAATGGCTATATGTTGTGATAAAGTCCCAAGACCTTGGGGACGAAAGCGCTCAACAGGATATATTTTTAGTTGTTTTTAACAGTAAATTTAATAATTTGAAGGATCTTTGGTGGAATTATTTTACATTCGGAAAGAGAATCTAGTTCCTGGTGGCTGCCCTGGACTACATGGACCATATACAGGTTATAGGCTTTTGATTTGGTCGATCAGCAGCACACTTTTTGGGGTTTTGAGGATTCCTGCCTTCTTTTTGGAGCCCCCTTGCCACTGCTTTTAAATGTCTGTTTACCAGCAATTTGCTGAGACTGTATCTTGTTTCTTGCCAAAACTGGACGAGGGGGTAGAGAGTCCCTTGGAAAATCTTGAAAAGGAAGGCTGAAAAATCTGACATTTCTTGAATTAGTTTACTCCTCTCATCAGAGGGTCCAAAAGGCAAACTCTCTGCCCAAAGGAGAATTTAAAATCTCATTTTCACATCTTTTGGAAGGTTCACAGAATGAAATGAGGAAAACCTTTTCAATACAGTATCAGTAGCTACATACACTTTAAACAATGAGTTGTGACCTGTGAAATGGAAGAAACAAAATCATATGAAGCACATTTTGTTCTCACAAGAAGAAACTGCTGACAAAACCATGCCTCATACTTTCACAATTACTTGGAATAAATTTTAACATGTAAGCCAAGTTAGAGAAGCATACACTTTTTCACAATCTTAATTAACTAATCAAAGTTTTCCAAAAGGGAAGGATTGAAATTAACTAAATGTTCAGCACAAGTAGGATTAAATAAAGATGTTCTTCGTCTCCCACTGCTGCAGTCCTTACATATGGGTATTCCGCTGTCCACAATCGGCCCGAATACCAAAGGGCTAGAACCGGCGTCGGTCATCGGCGCCCGAGACTGACGTCAGTACGTGTCAGTACAAATGCGCATGACCGATGCCATAACCTCAGTCTTTCTTGCCGCGTGGTCCTAAGCAGAAGCAGCATTTGCAAGTGCCGTTCGGCGTTCTGGAATTGTCGGTTTTCGAGTTTCAGACCGGAGACCAAGTTGGGCTAAGTACCCCGTTGGGGACACTTTTGTCTTTTTCTTGCCTCAGTATTGACGGATGTCAGAAAAAGTTAATAACTGTATTTCTTGTGGGAAACAGATTCCTCATAGGGATTACCATTCACTCTGCATTCCTTGTTTGGGGCCTGAGCACGACGTTGTTGGGTGTCGCTTTTGTGCTACTTTTAACAAGCGTACTATTAAACGTCGGTTGGACTGTGCTAGGCTGGTGTTTGGTAAACGTTGTAATTACAACATGCCGTCAGATTCTTCTACGACTGGTTCTTCTAAGAAACGCAAAGAAAAGTCTTTGCGGTCCAAACAGGATGAGTCGTCCACTCCGGACGCCGGTTCTGTAGAACCACTGACTACTTCAGCGGCTCCTTCTGAAAGTTTACCTGAGTCTCAAGGGGAGCCTTTGTTACTACAGGAAGTGGCTTCTCCTGTGTTAGGCCAGGCTGAGGGTGCTTCTCTGATGTCAGTGGTTCCTTCCCCTCATAGGGTAGTTAGGCCTCCTCCTTCTCAAAGCAAAGCCCATTCTAAGTCTAAGTCTGCCCCTGCTGGTGCTAGTCCCCAGGGTCCAGCTCCTAGGAAGCACATGTTAACGATGGCTGAAGATTTGATTACTTTAATTAGGGGTTCTATGCCCCCCCTGCGAAGAGGCCCAGGGTAGAGACAGAGTTGGAGGGTTTGGTTCAGTCTTCCAATGAGTCAGATTCCTCTGTAGAAGAACTTCAGGATTTCCCTCCCTATTCTGATTCGGAGGCTGAGGACACTACTCCCTCTGCGGCCCCTCCAGAAGATTTTTCTTTCTCTGAGACTTTGCATTCCATGAGGGAACATTTCAAATGGGAGGGCCAGGATTATTCTGATTCTCGTAAAAGGCTAAGAGAATTCTTGTTTTGCCTCAGCATAGGCCCTTGGCTATTCCCCCTGTACTGGATGTTGTTCAGGATGTATTTTCTGAGGCTGCCCTTAACCCAGATTCTCTGCCTCCTGCCCCGGTTAAACCAGATAGATACTACAGGGTTCCGGAAGCTCACAAGTACTTATATAAGAGTCCTAGGGCTGATCCAGAAACTATTACTCAAGGCCCCAAAGGTGTTAAGGCTTCTGTGGTTAGGAATCCAGTTCCTCTGGACAAGGATGCTAGGGCCCTGGATAGGTGGGGTAAAAAACTGTATACCTCTTCTACTTTGGCTAGGAGAGCTTTAAATTGTCAGTTTCATGTGCTCAGGTATCAAAATTATTTGCTGGGCCAATTGAAATGTAAAGTAGATGCTTTAGCTGAAGGTATTGAATGTAAGGAGCTTCAGGATTTAGTGCATGCTTCAGACCAAGTTGGTAAGCATTCTTTGCAGTGTGGTTTTGATGCTTTACAGGCTTCTTCCAGGGTGGCTGCTACTAGTTCAGTTGTTCGCAGGCATGCCTGGCTTAAAGATCAGACCTTGTCAGAGCATGTTAAGGCTCGAATTATGGATGCTCCTCTACAATCTGATGTTCTTTTGGTCCTCCAGTAGAATCAGTTTTGAAAAAATGGAGGAAAAAGCTAAGTCTATGCAGACAGTTAAGGACTTTTTACAGGTTCAGCCCCTAAGTTCAGTAGGAATTGGCCTGCTAAGGGATGGTCTTTCCCTCTTCGGATTATCAATCTAGGGGCAGGTCGAGGCGAGGTAGAGGTAGGGCTTCCTCTCAGGGCCCTGTTACTTCTAGGTCTTTGAGTTCTTCTACCCCTTCTGCTGGGGAGGGCAGGGGTCAGTCCTTTCGAAACAGACCCAATGACCTGTGTCTTCAGCTGCCGGACTCTGCCTTGCTGGCAGCTCCTCTAGGAGGAAAACTGGGACTTTTCAAAAGGAATTGGCATTTGGTTACCCAAGACAAATGGGTATGGGACATAATAAATCGAGGCTACAAATTTTATTTTCACACATTCCCTCCTTTCAAAGGTATGCCGGATGTGCCTCATCAGCAAAGACTGGAAGCACAGACACAAATTTCTTCTCTGCTTCAGTTGGGAGCAATACAGGAAGTACCTTCTGCAGAAAGAGGCACAGGGTTTTATTCTCGTCTTTTCTTAGTGCCAAAGAAAGGAAATACTTGGAGACCAATTCTGGATTTGTCCATTCTAAACACCTTTCTGGAAATTCCAAAATTCAAGATGTTAACACTGCAATAGCTGTTACCTATGCTGGGCAAAGATCACTGGATGGTGACTCTGGATCTCAAAGAGGCCTATCTTCACATTCCTATCAGGCCCAGTTGCAGAAAATTCCTGAGATTTCGGAATGGGAATTTGCATTATCAGTTCTCTGCATTGCCCTTTGGCTTGTCTACTGGCCCCAGGGTATTCACAAAAGTCCTGGCTCCAGTAATAGCTTTTCTCAGACTAACAGGAATTCAAATTTATCCTTATCTGGACGACTGTTTGATTCTGGCTCAAGGCAAGCACGAACTTCTTCAACATCTGCAGTATGTAATGACAGTTTTAAGATGCCTAGGGTATTCTGTGAATGAAATAAAGTCCAGTCTAGTACCCTCACAAGAGATGTGTTTTCTGGGTGTAAGACTGAATACAGCTGCTCAGATGGCATTTCTTACCCCGGACAAACAAAGAAAGCTTCACCTATACTTCCAACAGCTATCAGTAATGTCCAGGCTGACTGCAAGGACAGTCCTTCAAGCCTTGGGGTTCATGGCATCTTGCATTCTAGTACTTCCCAATGCCAAACTGCATATGAGGAAGCTACAATGGTATCTCAAAAGCGTTTGGACTCAACACAGCCACGATTTGGACACTGTCATTCAGATTCTACCTTGCATTCAGAAAGAATTTCTGTGGTGGGCTCAGGAATGTCACCTAAACAAGGGGCTCTCTGTGACCCAACCAGAGGCAAGTCAGATATTGACGACAGACGCCTCGGAGTCAGCCTGGGGAGCTCATTTCAGAGGAAAATGGATTCAAGACCTTTGGCCCCCAGAGCTACTTCACTTGCATATCAACATGAAAGAGATGCTGGCAGTTCAATTTGCTTTGGAGGGGTTCAAGAGCCTACTTCAACCAGGACTGGTGTTGATTCAAACAGACAACACAACTGTCATGTGGTACATCAACAAGCAGGGGGGAACTCATTCTTACCCTCTTTGCAGACAAGCAATGCTGTTATGGGAAACTGCTTTGAATCTGCACATCACTCTTCGAGCACAGTTTCTGCCAGGAGCACAAAATTCTTTAGCAGATGTTCTGAGCAGACAGATTGTGGACCCTCACGAATGGAAATTGGACCCTCAGGTATTTCTTCAGTTGACCATGGCTTGGGGAACTCCAGACATAGATCTGTTCGCTTCTCCTCTGAATTTCCAACTGCCACTGTTTTGCACAAGGCTATTTCATCCAAAAGCCTGGAAAATAGATGCACTATCCTTCAGTTGGAGCAACCTTCACGTGTATGCGTTTCCTCCTTTGCCTCTTCTTCCAAAGGTGCTGTTGAAAGTCAGGAGGGACAAACCTTGCATGATCCTTATAGCACCGGATTGGCCTCGTCAGCATTGGTACCCTCTGTTGAGAAGCTTAATTCATGGAACACCTTGGCCATTACCACAGATTCCTCACTTATTGTCTCAGGAAAACAATCATTTTCTCAATGTCAGGATGCAATCCCTACACCTGACAGCCTGGCGCATTCTGTTTTAGAGAAGGAGGACCTTCAGCTCCCTCAACATGTTTTGGATGTTATTTTGGAAGCCAGGCGTCCTAGTACTCGAAAAGTTTATGCTGGTAAATGGAAGAGATTTTTTCTTTGGAGTTCAGCTAAAGGCTTTGATGTCAAATTGCCTAATTTGAGTTGTACATTGCAATATTTGACTGTTATTGGACAAGGGTTTGTCCTTCTCTTCTGTAAAAGTGCATGCTGCAGCTATTTCTGCTCACTATGATTGTGACCCTCCTTTATTTTCACATCCATTGGTTAAACAGTTTCTTAGAGGGGCAAAGAATATAAGACCCCCACGGAGGGCTCCTACTCCTACCTGGGATCTTAATTTTGTTTTGGAAAAGCTGACTCTGCCTCCTTTTGAACCTGCAGCTACAGCTGAATTGAAGTTGTTGTCTTGGAAGACTGCTTTTTTATTGGCTGTTACTTCTGCTAGAAGGGTATCTGAGTTACAGGCCCTCATGGCAGTGGAACCTTTTCTGATTTTTCACAAGGACAGAGTTTCCTTACGTACTAATCCTACTTTTCTGCCTAAAGTGATTTCTAATGTGGCATTGAACCAATCTATACATTTGCCTACTTTTTATGCTAACCCCCAAAATGAAGGGGAAAAAGTTTTGCATTCTTTGGATGTACATAGGCAGTTAAGGTATTATTTGAGCAGAACCAAAGAGTTCAGAAGATCTCAACAATTATTTGTTTCGTTTGCTTTGACTTCACGAGGGAAGGCTGTCTCGAGGATTGGCCATTGTATTGCTTTTTGTTACTCTCATCATGGAAAGGATGTTCCAGTTGGGATCAGGCCTCATTCTACTAGGGCTACGGCCACCTCTACTGCTTTTTTGAGAGGGGTAGCTACTAAAGACATTCTAGAGGCAGCTACTTGGAGTTCTGTACATACCTTTACAAAGCATTATCATTTACCTCTTTATTCTAGGTCTAGGGCTGGGTTTGCCACTGCAATCTTACAGGGCATGTTAGCAGCCCCTACTGCTATTTAGTTGGCCAGCCTCCCTTTTTTCCATTGCTCTGGGATTCTACCATATGTAAGGACTGCAGCAATGGGAGACGAAGAACATAGTACAGTTTTGTACCTACCATAAATGTAGATGTTCGAGGATCTCCATTGCTCCAGTCCAATTTTCCCTCCCTCCTTCCCCCCTTTTCTTTTTAGGTTGGGGTTTGGGTGGTGTTTTTTGCATTCTGACGTCTGAGGCAAGAAAGACTGAGGTTATGGCGTCGGTCATGCGCATTTGTACGGACACGTACTGACGTCAGTCTCGGGCGCCGATGACCGATGCCGGTTCTAGCCCTTTGGTATTCGGGCCGATTGTGGACAGCGGAATACCCATATGTAAGGACTGCAGCAATGGAGATCCTCGAACATCTACCTTTATGGTAGGTACAAAACTGTACTTTATAGCTGCTGGGTCAAACTTTGGGATGAGTGTACTAATGCTTTAAAGACTGAGGAACCTTACAGAATCTGATTTTTAGGGGCAGCAGGCTGCCTTTCAGGGAAACTGCAGGGAGTGACACACATATCCTCCTCCAATACTGACAGCAGTGGAGGGAATGGAGAAGGTTCTGGAAATTCCATTTGTAACAGCTCATAGTATTTTCTAATGGACTGAAAAGCCTCAGTGTTCTCCCACTAAAAACATTGGCAGATTCTGGAAATGGTCTCAGAGAGAGGGAATCACTCACAGGGAAACTCAGATACTACGCTCTTATCTGAATCAGAAATATATCCACAACCCCAAATCCTGCATTTGTCTCTTCATCTTCTTGTCCAAGATTCAGAATCTTGGATTTCCTTAGGAAAAGAGGAATCTTCCCTTTTTTATAATGGGAAACCACCTAACAAGAAGGATCAATAGCCTGAATAAGACCCTAAGCCAGACCCAGTAGACTGCTCCTGTCCAGGGAAATTTGAGCAGCAGCAGATGTTTAGTTTTCTGTTTCTAACAAAAAAATGGAGACAACATGGTTATTAATGGCAGCAGAAACTTCCCCGGGGATGGGTACAAGATTCTGACTGAATAGGGAAGACTTCCCTGCCCCTTCTCCCAGGACTGACAAGAGTGGCACTTCCTTGCCCATTAAGGGGACCCCAACAGCTGCAGAGGATGTGACTAACACCCAGATCACAGTGGCTGTAGGTGCTACACCACAGGCATCTGGGCTAAAAGATGAGTGGGGTCGGAGGAATTTGCCTTGGCAAAAGCAGAGTCATCCACCTTCGGCTGAGGATAACTGCTAGCTAGATGTGGTGGTAAAGGTAGTTGGATTAACTTTTTGTTTTTGTGGTTTGAAGAAGGACAGACCAAGGGGCCATTAGTTTGTTCCTTGGTGAAGCACAAAACTGTGCCTCTTGCCCAGGAAGTCAAGCAGCACAAGCTGGAAAAACTTCAAAGTCCGAAAAAGTCAGTTTTACCCAATAAAAACACAAGAGAAGCACTTGAATATACTTCGCTAGCCTCAAAAAGTAAAACAAGCACCCCCAAGAAAAAAATGGTTTTAAAATGTTTTTCACAACTTTTAAAATGATAGGAAAAGTGTGTGCTCCTTCTTAAAAATACAGTTAAGTCTCATGACACTCCATTAAAACACAAACTCCAAGAGTAAAAACAACTTTCCTAACCAGGAAAGTAAATTAAAACAATAAATTTTAAATGTGGAAGGGTTTCCCCAAAGGGAACTTATCTGCTGAGCAACGGAACAACACATGCTGACCATCGATTGTCTAAAACTTGCAGAGGAGCATTCTCTTTGGCTTCAGGAAATTTCTAGAAGGCTTGGTGCTCAAATCTGCCTTTTTAAGGCAGCTCAGCTCGAACTACTTAATGGTTTGGGGTACATGGAAAGTGCCCTGAAGCACTGGAAGCTGATTGGCTGTTATATTCTTGACAGAATATAACTGGTATGACTAAGGCTACTGCAGCAGTGATTAGTATGATGAACATCACAGTTTCCTCCCGTATTTCAACAATATTTATGAAGTATATAAAATAAACAGTGAGCCTTCATTAACAGTCAACATGATTAACATAGCAATATGTTGAAAAGTTGTTTGGGAAGCTTTTTGTAGAACAGCGTACATTAGATTGTGTCTGACATTTCCACTTACTATCACTTGCTTATATTACTTTTGGCTTTTTTCTGATGATAATGTTTGTGTCACGTCCTCTGAAATATATTCATGATGCAGGGACAATTTTGGAAAAGGCTTTTCTGTACTTTTAAGAATAAACTAGATGTCTTATTAGCAGAATTTCTGACTCATCACACTAGATAGTAGATGAAATATGAGCTTGTTTCATAGGGGTGAACAATATGGTTCATGCAATAGTTTTAAGATCAGTGGTTAAAAAGGAGGCTCCATCGTTTACTAACAACCACTTTTTCCTTTCAGTTGTGTAACAATGTTCCTTGGGGTAGAAAAGTTTGAAGAGCCTTACATTTTCTTTTAACTTGGAATGTGTTGGTGTTTTTAGAGTATAGAACAGCAATATTCTATGTTTTACTCTAGGGAAAAGAAAATTGATAGGAACTGATGTTCTTGATTCTGGAATTAAGATGATTTAAGCTGTTTTAATTGTTTTAGGACTCTGTCTACTTGAGTCTATCAGTGGGGTTTCAAAAATGGATGTTCATCTAACAAAATTCCAGATTGTACTACTGGTTGTTGAAATGAGATACCATTCATGTGTTTAATAGTTAATTTTATATAGTCTTTTGTTGAGTCACAATCAGCATTACTGTAACTGTGTGTGTGTGTGTGTGTGTGTGTGTGTGTGTGTGTGTGTGTGTGTGTGTGTGTGTGTGTGAGAGAGAAACTAGTTTATAGTCAATTTCTTATTAACATGAAATCATCTTCTAAGGACTTGGGGAAAGTTTAGTTTTTTTAGAGCCCAAGCCATTACTGTATCATATGCGTATAGTACCTTAGTCCAAGGAAGAATGTTTAGGAACAAAGAAAAAAAAATTTGAGGACCAAGTTTCTTTTGTAGCACCAATTGTTTTAGTGGTACAGTTGCATCTTATTACCCATAATGTTCTGTTGGAGAAGTAGTTTAAAAACATGTTGATATTTTTTCCAAGAGGCCACAATGGGTTAAGCTTTTGCATCAAAAGGGAATGGTCTGCTGTATCAAAAATGATTTTCTGATCCAGAAAGAAAATGCCTATAAGGTGGTATAAAGTTGGTCTGTTTAAATGAAAAGTTAACATAATGCAGTTGGGTCTGAAATGGAGTCGTTTCTCCATCAATGCAATTTATTTATATGTGCAAATATCAGTTTTTTTTTTTTTTTTTGTTAAAGAGGACAGATATTTGCTATGGGACAAAAGTCACTTGGAGAAGAGAATGAGGGAACTCTGGACAGTGGTAAAATTACTGCAAGTTTAAAATTACAAGGGCTTGATTTTGTGGTAAAAGTGAAATCATAGATGGAATTAAATGGTTTGCAGAGCATGCAATTACACAGGCTTAGTAATTTAGGGTGGATGGTGTTTTTAGGACTGTAAGAAGCATCTAGTTTCTCCAACAGTTCCTGAAATTCTTACATAACGTATAGCTTTACAATTAAACTGTTGATAATTTAAAAGTACTGTGAATGGGTAAGTTTGGTGTAATCCAAGGAATATTTGTAAATAGATGATTATCAGCTGGACAGGAACAGATACGTTTCATTTAGTTTGATTTATCACTCTTGCGCAATAGCTGACTGAAGGGAATTTTGGGGAACATTGTCTGTTCCCAGAGTTTTGATTGTTTGCCAGAAGAATGACCTAGATTTAGCAGTTTGTTGATGTCTATTATACAATGACTAGCTAGTAATATTCAAAAAAGGAGCACTCTGATTGGTCAGCCCAACCAGTGTGTGCCCATTGTAAATCGGAGAATATACCAATGGAAAAAGGTCCAGTAGCCCGGACTTTTTTCCATTAGTATATCTCATAAAATTTTTACTTTTCTTTCTTTCTTTTAAATTCACAAAACCTAAGACCTCAAATGAAAGAGGGAGTCGGAACAGAGAAAATAAGAGGATAATCAGGTGCGTCCTGCAAAACTAAAGAAATGTATTTGATTATCCTTTTATTTTCTCTGTCCTGGTTCTCCCAAATGTTAAACGTCTCCCAGTTTCCTTTTTCTTTTAAATAAAAAATAAAAAAAAAAAACGCAACGGAGATATTCCTTTCTCAATTCCTGCCTCTGCATAGCACTGATGTATTGAGTAAGAGTGGGAACAGAAGTCCCATATGCATGCGCAGTACATAAGAAAAGCCTCAGGATACTGGGAAAATACAGAAGGGCACCACAGAGGCATTATACAAAGACATTATTTAAGAAAAGTATTTTTTTTTCTTAAACAATGTCATTGCATAATAGCAATAACCTACTCCATGGTATAATACACTGAAGATTTACCCACGGTTGGCTTTATTTAATCACTCAGGCTTCACTCTCGTGATTAAACCACACTAACCCTGGGCAAATCTGCAATATACCACACCAACGTCATCTGTTATTGCTATAATAAATGTTGGTTTGGCTGCATTAGTTTAGAACCTAACTGCATGCTTTAAAAAAACTTCAGTCTTTTCTTTTTTTTCAACATTAGAGCTATCCTTTTTCCAGCTTGACTAAGTTTTATCTCTTTCCTTTAACTCAGGGGAGGTGGGTGAATCGTACATTAGTTTCATTATACAAGAAAACAGACTACCCTTAATGGGTGACAATAATCACTAAAAGGCTGATAGGGCTGTAGTGAAGTCTGAACAGGTATCCAGTCTAAAGTTTCACATTTAAAAACCAGAGAAGAGTGAGTTCAGCTGCAGCTCTAGACCATATTACATCTGGTTCATTTTTATGGATTGTGGAGATCAGGTAATTATCAAAGCAAAGTAATTGCTATTAGTATCCGATAGAACTGGAAATGTCTATTTTATTAGCAAAGTTGGTAAATAAAATATCTACAGTTAAGTTTTTTATTTTTGCAAGATTTTGGTTTTGGCCTTGTTCCTTTATAGCTTATCTGTGTAACATCATACATAACAGCAATTCTGTTAGTTGAATGGTTGACATCCTAGAATTAATGGGTCTATATTATGGCGTCGAAATGCCATAACAGTGAATATGAAAAAACACACACGTATTCAGCGAAATCCATTTCCGCGATTTGCTGAATTCTTACAGGGCAAAGATGTAGTTGGCCACCTAGACAATTTTGCCCTTTTCTCCACTGTAGTGCGATCTCTGAGTTGGTATAGTTACTTAGGGGGGTGTGGGAGGCACAGCCCCCCACATAGGGGGGTTTAGTTTAGGTAAAATTAGTTTTGCTGCATTGCAGGGCAAGTATTTATTTGCACAACAGGTTTTCAGCGAATCGTGGAAATGGATTTCGCTGAATACTTGCCGGTCTTTTCGTATTCGCTGTTACGGCATTTTGACGCCGTAATATAGACTCAAATTAATTTATGACATTTTCAGTGTTTTTTGCAGATTGTTTGGAAAAGGGGATGTAAATGATACCTAGGTTAATTTACTCATGACCGTCCTCCTATTTTAAGCTGAAGGAATAACCAGTTTGGGTCTTCATCACAAGTGGTGTTACTTTATGCTAAAAGTATAACAGAAAAGTTTGCATCCTTTCTTATTAGTGTCATGACACTGCCTCCTACTTTTTTTCCTGGCCTGCTACCTTTGTAAAGTGAGAAGCTGTCTGCAGCATTTGGGGACCAGGGGGGTTCTTACAGCAGTGCATCATTTAGAGGCATTTCTTAACCGTTTTGCCAATAATTCCATAGTTGCAGTCGAGGCCCTTTAATATTTATTTCATGTATGTTAACACATCTGAGTGAGAAATACTTTGGAGTTTAGGGTTGGAGGCTGGCAAGGGAGTAAGACCATACTTTACATGGCACCACATGCATGTAACAGTTGCACAAATATTAAAAAAAAAATTTTTTGCTGCTTAATGATGGTGAAGAAAGAAGCCTTTTTATGGGGAAGACAGGAAGCTACTAGAATTTTTTTTCCTAGACAAAAGTATTTTTAAAGTGTGCAGCCCACCAGATAGGTAAAGACTGTTATACAATTTAAATCTGACTTACATGACATGTCAGTCAATACATGAAGTAACAATGGTGTTACTGATATAAAAAGAAAATTTGTGACACGTTTTGTGGTTAAAATGCACATCAATCAAACATGGGATAGAAAGTGGAGTAAACAGTGTGGCAGAAAATGGACGGCTAGCCGTGCGGTACTTACCTTGCTGCTAAGCGCACTTGCAAACAGAGGAACTGATTATGGAGTATATGAAGAGAAACCGAGTAGTAGACAGCAAATGGCTGGTTCAGTAGAAGTTAAAATGTAGCAATTAAAAGTCATATGAGAATTTTAGTAGTATACAGTTTACACTGATTTGAAAGACATAAAAGTGCAAGCCAGAAGTAGCAGTCAATAAGCTAAAAAAATGATAAAAGCATCACTTCCAAAATTATGTTGAACTGCTATGAATTCAAATTGCTGGGGTAAATATCCTGATACTCATAGTATATGAAGTTTTTATAACCGAAGTAAATGAGTTGTCACTGTTTTTGTCTATGAATGATTTGACTTGGATGTTACATTTCAGTTGTAAAAATGGTTTAATACATTGCTGTTTCTTTAACAATAAATATAGCGACTTGACACAAATAATTCAGGCCGCATACATTTACACAGAACCAAAGAGGCGGTGCATAACAGGAATAACTTATTTAGTAGGTGGCTATTAAGAGTTAAGCTATACATTTCTGCATGTTGCAGGAAAATATGCCGTTGGAAGTTAATAGCTTGGGGGAGGAGAGTATTGTGAATATTCTCATGATAAAACATTACAGATTACTCTGAGCCAAGGAAAAAAAATTGACATGTTATCTGCCATTTTGCATCTAGGAGGCTGCAAGGTCCAACAGAAAGTACTGATGCTTATGCAGTGAATTAATGACTCAAGCCAGAATTTGATTAATTATAAAATTCATTAATAAGTGACAAACTGATAGTAGTACCAAAATGGTTAGATGAGAAACAGACTGTAGACAGTTATCACTAATTTCCATACAGCAACTGAAACAACCGCCTCAGCTAGAAGAGCCCACTGCAGGACATCGAACAGTGTAAAACGTAATGCAAGATGCATCAGAAAATAAGGAAAACAGACAAAATTAATGACAGATTTAAGTATGAAAAGTATTACAAATGTGTTGCTGACAAGTTCCACACAAGGTGCTGTTACAAGCATGACAAAAAATATCCAGCAAATTAAATAAGTGGGATACAAACTGTGGCAAATGAAAATATTTTGTCAATTTGCAAGAAAGAAGTTTGCAAACAGACAGAATGCATGGGAAGCAACAAAGCCATGAAAATCAGTAGCATGAGAGTATAATAATCACTGAAAAAGAACAGAGTAAGAAATTGCAAAACATGGCACAAAACATTTGCAACAACGGGATCATTCAGAAATCTGGGCATAGAAGCTTAAAACTAAAATCAAGCTGTGGCATGCAAATGGGAGACGAGACCAGTGTTCAATGTAAACCCAGCTCACTTTCATCAAGCTTGAATACTAGATTCTTTAAGCATTGCTGAAGGACAGTATAACCATTGTACCTTTCAAAGTCTGCACAAACAATCAATAAATCACAGATTGTATATCTCCTGCTGTATCCACATTTTTTCTACTATCATTTAGGGTTCCTGTACCCCTCTAAAAAGTAGGTGGGTAAGGTGCAACCACAGTGAGCTGCACAGCTTTTTTGTGCCTAGAGTTATAAACATAAGGGATATTTCCAAATATAAATATTACAAAAATGGTAGCTCTGGCAGTATCTATTTATGAATACTGGCAATATTTTTGCATATATTAGCTGAAGATGATTAAGACAAACAAATGATGCTGCTCAACGTTAGAAGTCTAAATCTTAAAATGCACTCGCTCGAAGCACTCCTTAAAATGGAGAACATAGACATTTGTGCTGTAAAAGAGACCTGGTTCAAGGCAGCAGAAAGCACCCCTGCACTACCAGGCTATAACTCATTCCACACCTTTCAGCCCCAGAACTTAGACCAAAACTCCAAAGGCAGTAGTGTTTCCATATTCCTAAAGGATGCGCACACCTCCAGACTGGTAGACATCATAATGCATCAGAGAAACTTCAGCTAATAACATTGGGTAAGACAGTGATTCAGTTCGTAGCCTGGTATAGGTCCCCAACCATGTCCCAAGACTCACACTCCACGTTCCTAAGTACCCTGGAGAAAATTAGGGTCCAGCCTAACACTCTCATAATGGGAGACTTCAACTACCCCTCCATTAACTGGGAAAACTACTCATGTACCAATACACTTGCCCAACATTTCCTGTAATTCATTAATTCCAATGCTCTGGATCAGCTCGTTCTTACCCCCACTAGAGGCAGCAACATCCTTGACCTGGTCATTACTAACATGACAACTGTTGCTCTACACCAATAGTCAACTCCTCCTTGGTTAGATCCAACCACAAACTAATCATCTTGGAAATCCACATCCCTCCCACCCCACCACCCTGCAAAGGTAACTACCATGAAAAACTTCTCCAAAGTTAAAAACAGAGGTGGTTAACTTCATGGCACCCATGCTAATGGAGAATAGTCGGATGACCTCAGAATCGTACACAAATGCATGGATCTGGTCATACCCACTATAACTAAGACACTCTCCTTCAGAAAAAGCAAGCCAATCTGGTGGTTCCCTGCCATAATCAAACTCTACTACAGAAGGAGGAAACTGATGCAGAATAAGGTGAAGTCCCAAAACTGGAAAAACTCCCTTAGCCTCAACAAAAAGTTGAGATCCCTCATCAAATCCTCTAAAGCTAGCTATGAAAACAGAACTGCAGCAAATAATAAAGACAACCAAAGGCCTTCTATAGTTATGCAAAGAATCTCCACAGCAATACCCAGATTTGCTCTGAACTACTGCACTATGGTACCTGCTATATAAAGCCAACACATATCGCCAATATACTGGCAGACAGATTCAGTGCCAACTTTACCCCTAACCACCCAAAGGACCAATCACAATACCAGTAGTTGCCAGACACCTAGTACTACTGCTGCACAGGTTAAAACAGCACTGTCCAAGGCCAAGAATACAGCTTTTTTGGGACATGACAATATCCCTGGCTGTGATTTACATGAACTAAAGAGTGAACTGGCATCTCACCTGTGTGCCCTATTCAATTACAGCCTCACCTGAGGCTTTGTCCCTACCGAATGGCGCACTGCTACAGTCGTCCCTCTCCACAAAGGAGGAGTGACTACAGACCCTGGGAACTACCGCCCCATTTGCCTGATGAGTCCGATATGCAAAGCTATGGAACACATTATCATGGACCTAATAAACAAGGCTACAGGGAATTTCCAAACTCTGGATCCCACACACTTTGGTTTTGTGAAGGGTAGATCATGCCTGCTCAACCTGGTAACTTCTTTGAGTCAGTCACCAGAGCTGTGGATGAAGGCAAGGTGGTTTATACAGCCGACCTTGATCTGGCCAAGGCATCTGATACCATTCCCCACTCAGGAATCACAGAAAAACTCACTAAGCTAGGGATCAACCCCTGTATCACTAGGTGGGTTGCAAACTGACTCACAGACAGAACCCACAGTGTGAAAGTAACTGGCTCCAAGTCAGACTGCCAACCAGTCATGAGTGGAGTCCCACATGGTTCGGTCCAGGGTCCTCTCCTGTTTGGTATCTACTTCTCTGAAGTCCAGGCCAACACGAAGGGACACTGGCTGACACAATTTGCAGACTATTACAAGTTAGAAGCTATTATTAACTCCCAGAGTAATGTTGACATCCTACAGAAAGGCCTCACTGAAACCAACGACTGGTGTCAGAACCATGGCCTTAAGCTCAATGCCAAAAAATGTGTCATCATCTCTTTGGGAAAAACCCAGTTCCCATGAATTACCACATCGATGGTAGTCCACTGAACACAGAAGGCGTTATAAGAGATCTGGCAACACAGGTTGACAGCAAACTCATATTTTGACAACATTGCCAATGTTGTCAGAAAGTCCTTCTATGTGGCACATCTCATTACTAAGCGTTTTGCATCCAGGAAGAAAGAGGTCATTGTCTCTCTTTACTCTTCTCTCGTTAGGCCAGTCGAGTACAATGCCCCTCACTAGACACCTGCAACAACTGGAGAGGCCGCAAAAGTACCTCACAAAGAGGATCCTAGGTCTTAAACACTTGTCCTGTATGGACGGACTCAAAAAATTCAAACTATTCTCTGTCTCATATCGCCTACTTAGAGGTGACCTCTGCTTGACTTACAAAGCCATGTCTGACCTAGCTCTGTTAGAAATGCTACATCTAAAGAAAATGCAATCCCTCTGCACCAAACGCTCCAGAGACCTCAACTTCATTACCACATCAACAGAACATGCTGGAGGGACAGGTTCATAACCCACAGACTGCCCATGCTATGGAATAGACTTCCCATACATGTCAAGCAGAGCACCTCACTGGCCCTCTTAAAGAGGGATCTTGATGAGTGGATGGGAAATACAAAATTCACCCCGGGGATCACTCCAGTGGCTCTGCTCCACAGAGGCACTGGGAACTAAGTTCGGGTGGCACGATGCCAGGGTAATTCTATGGGCTAGGCTTGTAAAGGCTCCAGAGCCATTAGCCTAGTACACACCTATGAACCTATAAGAAGAGAGGATGAAAACAAAGGGAAGCAAGGACATCTGGCCCAGAGATGGACAGATTGTGTGACATGAAGACTTGCGACAGTGAGACACGACTGCCAAAAAAAAAAAATAGAGTGGCACCAAATAAGAGAGGTGGAGACAGTCGGTGTGATACCCATATTCCATATAGAAAAAATGGCACAAGGGGGTTGTTGATAAGGACAATTATAATAATATTTCAAAATGATAGAAGTGGTGTCACCGCCAAGCTTGCCTTATTTAGTACATCTGTGATCCACAGTGAGTACATTTCATAAGTTACTGATGACTGTTGGTGCAGATTATGGAAAACGTTAGTCATATTTCCTATTAGAATGCATTAATGAAAATGATAGCAAGAATGTAAGTGTGCAATGGATGGCACAAACATACATCCTGATCTAATGTCCTTTGCTTCTTCCCCAGTTCTGACTGTTACCAACACTTGCATATTAACAATAACTTAACAATGGCACCATCAAGCATTAGCAAGGGGGCATGTGACAACTGGCATGATTTGGTAAATGTGCACAGAAAAATTAACTTTGTGGGATATACAGTAGACTTCCACTTTTCCAGTCACTCTTTGCATCAAATTTTTGCCATAGCCCTAGCAAAAGACAACAGAGAAGAACAGCATTTCTGCCTCCTCTGGGCTAACTAATGACAGACATTTGAGTTTTAGACTTCATATTCTTTAGAAAAATGCATACTAACACAAATCCTGTTATTCTGGCTGATTTATAACCTATAAATACTATTTGCATGCTTTTTCTGAATAACCAGCCATTCGTTTATCCAGCCTAAGGTCCCGTCCCAGCGAGACAGGATAAGAGGGAGTCTACTGTACAGGTCTAGAGTAACTGAAAAAAGGGGTTGTAGAAGGTTGTAAAAATTACATTTTCCAAATTTTCATTAATAATGCAAAAAACGCATGTGATAGTGTCATGTCAGTGGATTTGTAAGCAGTGGGTGGAAAGAAAAACATATAATAAAAAGGTGCTTAAAATGAACACAAGTACATATATAACTGTTACAGGTATAAGATATTAATACTGACAATATGCTAATATTAGGACTTGTATCTCATGAATAATATAAGTATGCACCCATGAACACATAGGTTCATATGCAGGTACTTGGCTATCGGCCCTAGGGCCTAAGTAAGCCCAGCCAACAAGGTTCCCTGGCTTACGCCACCCAAGAAACTTAATTTCCTGTGTCCCTGTCGAGCAGAGCCACAGAAGTGATCCCCGGGGTGTATTTCCTATTTCCCATCCACTCAAGATTTTTCTTGAAGAGAGAGCTAATGGGGAACTTTGCTTGACATAGATGGGTAGCTTGTTTCAGAGTATAGGAAGTTGCTGGGACAGGAATCTATCCCTCCAGCATGTCCTGTTTATTGTGGTGACAAGGTTTAGGTCCTTAGTGTGTAGCTCGGAGGGATTGGGATTTCTTTAGGTGTAGCATGTCTAACAGCTCTGGGTTTAACATAGCTTTATATGTTAGTAAGAGATCTCCTCGGAGTAGGCGATATGCTACAGAGTAAAGCTGGAGTTTTTTTTGAGATGGTCAGTGTAGGGCATCGATTTGAGGCCAGTAATCCTCTGAGGTACTGCTGTGGCCTTTCCAGCTGCTGCAGATGTCTTGTGAGGTACATTCCAAAAGGGGCGTTGTACTCTATAATGGGTCTAATGAGTGCCAAGTAGAGGAGAACAATGACCTCTTTTTTCCTGGATGAGAACACTTTTGTGATGAGGTGTGCCACGTAGAAGGATTTCCTGACTACTGTGGCGATGTGATTATCAAAGGAGAGACTACTATCCACCTGGGTCCCAAGGTCTCTTATCACACATTCGGCATTAAGTAGACTGCCGTTTATGTGGTAGTTCATGGGTACAGAGTTTTTACCACAGGGGATGACAATGCACTTTTTGGCACTGAGCTTGAGGCCATGCCTCTGACACCAGGCATCTGTCTCAGTGAGGCCCTTCTGTAGGATGTCCACATCATTTGGGGACTCTACTATTGCTCCTAGTTTGCAGTTATCTGCGAACTTCATTAGCCAGAGGCCTTCTGTAATAGCCTGTACTTCAGAGAAGTAGATACCAAATAGGAGAGTTCCCAGGACTGAACCCTGTGGTACTCCAGTTGTCACTGGTTTGAAGTCAGATTTGGAGTCTGCAACTTTTACAGTGTGGGTTCGGTCAGTGAGCCAGTTGGCAACCCATCTTGTGACGTAGAGATTTATACCTAGTTTAGTGAGTTTTGCTATAATTCCAGAATGGGGGATGGTGTCAAAAGCCTTGGCAAGATCAAGATAGGCTGTGTGAACCACCTTACCCTCGTCTAAGGCTTTAGTAACTGCCTCAAAGATGTCGATCAGGTTCAGAAGGCATGATCTGCCTTTCACAAACCCGAACTGGGTGGGGTCCAGAGTTTGGAGGTTACCAGTGTCTTTGTTTATGAGTTCATGATGATACATTCCATGGCCTTGCAGACCAGGCTTGTCGGGCTAATAGGGTGATAGTTCCCAGGATCAGTGGTGGCTCCCCCTTTGTGGAGTGGGATAACTGTTGCTGTGCGCCATTCAGTGGGCACAAAGCCTGACATGAGACTATGATTGAACATGGTGCTTAGGTGGGGAGCCAGTTCATTCTGAAGTTCGTGTAAAATGCAGCCTGGGATGTTATCCAGTCCCATGGAAGCTGTGTTTTTGATTTTAGAGAGTGCAGCTTTTACCTGCATAGATGTGATTACAGGGACTCTGCATTCTTCCTGTATAGATATGGGCCCTTGGGGGGGGGGGGGGGTAAAGTTAGCACTGAACCTATCTGCCAGGATGTTGGCAATATCAGTTGGTTCTGTAATTTTCGTGCCTTTGTGCTGCAACTCAGAGCAGATCTGGGTGTTGCCACTGAGATTTTTGACATAGCTATAGAATGCTTTGTGGTTGCCCTTAGAATCTGTGGCAATTTTGTTTTTGTAGCTAGCTTTGGAAGATCTTATAAGGGATCTCAGCTTCTTACTGAGGCTGACCAGGGAGCTCCTCCACTCATGGGATTTTTCTCTCTTTTGCAACAGTTTCTTCCCTCTGTTGTAGAGTGTGTTTATGGCAGGGGACCACCAGACTGGCATCCTTTTTTTTGGAGGATAGTGTCTTGGTTCTGTTTGGGATAGCACGATCCATGCACTCATTTAAGTGCTTATAGAGTGCATTTGTGTAGGATTCAGCAGTCGTAACTGGACTGTCCATCTGCATGGGTGTCATGAAGTTCTCCACTTCTGTCTTAAGAAGCATGAAGTTGGCTTTGGAGAAATTTTTTTTAGAGTGGTTTCCTTAATGGTGGGTGGGGGCGGGATGCGGATATCTAGGGTGATTAGCTTATGGTCTGATCTGACCAACGAGGAGCTGACTTCAGGTGTGTAACACCAGTCACTCATGCTGGTAATGACTAGGTCTAGGATATTGCTGCCCCTCGTGGGGGTGTGGATAAGTTGATCCAGGGCACTGGAATTCATGAATTCCAGAAAGCGTCGAGCAAAGGAGTTGGTACACGAGTAGTTTTCCCAGTTAATGGTGGGGTAGTTGAAATCGCCCATTATTAGGGCATTTGGTTGAACCCGAATATTTTCCAGTATATCAAGAAAAGAGGAGTGGGAATCCTGGGGCATGGTGGGGGATCTGCAGCAAGCTACAATTTGGATTGCAGTTTTGCCCACAGTTAGTTGCACTTGGATAACCTCGGATGCATTATGCTGCGCAACTAGCCTGGAGGTGTCGATATCCTTAATGAATATGGACAAACCTCCGCCTTTGGTGTTCTGGTCCAGGTTAGATGGCCGAAAAGTGGTAGGAAAGAAATGACAAAAAAAACTAAGTGGTTTAAAAAAAAAAAAAGGTAGGTAACACCATCCTGAGATATGCAGCTGTACAGTTATAAACATTAGCAGCATTTGTATGTTAATAGCAGCATCCCAACAATAGTTCCCTTGACATTAGGTGCCACTGCGGCATATAGAAGCTGACATGATCGGGCAAATAGGCACAGTGTAACCAACACTGTGGGATGTACAGATTTAGAGTAACTGAAAAACTGTTTGTGGAGGGTTATAAAAACTGAAATATTTCAATAAATTCATTAATGTAAACATGGAGAGTAACAGTATTGTATTGCATTGTATTAGGAGGGCTATACAAGCAGTGGGTGCTACACAAACAGGACATCAACTAGATAAACATACAAAATAAAAAAAAGAAGTTAGGTACTCACCATAACATTCCATTCTCTGTTGTCTGTTTTCATTATTCCTCAACTGTTGGGTTCAGATCGGAACCTCAGTTCCGACTTGGCCATTACTAAAGCTTGTGGTAATCAAAAAGCTCTTCAGCTTCTCCCTTACCTGAAACAGTCCTTAACATACCTCAGATCTTGTTTGCTGATTTTACCTCAAGTGGTATCTGCTAATGTGCATATATAAAAAGACCTAAATTTCTATCTTTCCTACAGAAGGAGCTATGTCTGAAGCTCAATCTTAAAGGAAAGTGGTGTCCTTACACTATATCATTCTTCCAGAAGATTGTTGAAATAAAGGATGGGTGTTGGTGGGCGGGAAGTTGAGAAAGAATGAAAATGCACAACACAGATGGAATGCTATGGTGAATACATAACTATCTGATATTGTCAATTTTCATTCTATCCTCAACTGTTGAGACAGAGTCCCCAGCTACCTAAAACCCTGGATGGACTCTAAGGAAGGAAATTCCTGAGCAAAGTTGAGCCAAAATCTGCTCTACCCCTCGAGAACAGATCTAATTTGTAATGAGTTACAGAGGTATGAGGATTTGTCCAGGTTGCAGCTGCACATACGTCGCCCATGGAAGCCCTGGACAGAAATACTGAAAAGGCTGCCGTCGACCTAGTTGAATGGGCTCTTACAAGTTTAGTTAAGGTTAGACCCAGTTTGTTATAGATAAAAGAAATACAGTCAACCAGCCATCTGGCTATAGTTACTTTTGGAAATGGCTTACCAAATTTCAAATCTGCAAAGGAAACAAGCAATTGGTCTGTGTTTCTGATTTCTTTTGTCTTACGTAAATAAAAATGTAATTGCATGTGAACATCTAATGAATGCAACTTACAATTCCCCCTTGTTTGCAAATTTAGAAAAGAATACTGGCAAATTAATGGACTGATTGATATTGAATTCTGACACCACCTTGGGAAGGCAAACACATTGGTTCGTAATGTAACTCTATCCTTATGAAAAATTAAGTAGGGATGTTTCGCTGTCAAGGGTTGAAGTTCTGCAATTCTTCTAACTGAGGTAATGGTCACTAGAAAGACAGTTTTCCAGGCCAGCAACTTAATGTCACATTTAGCTGCTGGTTCAAAGGAGGGAATGAATTAAGTCCTAGTTCACATCCCGTGGTGGAGTAGGATCTTTATACGGGGGTCTCAAAAGAAGAGTGCCTCTCAAGAATGCCTTACAAAGTTTAGAAGAGGCCACAGAAGACTTTTCAAATCCAATATGAAAATTAGATATTGCTTTAATGGTAGAGGAGCACGCCCCTTCATTAAAGATCAAAGACAAAAATCATGAATGCTATGTATCGAAGCTGAAAAGGGGTCATAATGCTTTTGTTGTGCCCAGTAAACAAACCTTTTCCATTTACATGTATAAAGCTTTCATGTGAAAGTTTATGAGAAGATAGAAGGATATAACGGACAGGAGAAGAGAGCATCAGTTGTCTTGACTATTAACAGAATTGGGGAAACCACGCTATTAGCTTGAGATTTAAATTATCTAAATGAACCATGTCTGTTAGTTGTGACAAGAGATCTGGAATTAGAACGAGAATCCAAGGTTGGCAAAGATGACGAGGCTACAGGTAGGGGAGCCAAATTTGACTAGGCCAGTAAGGTGCAATTGACTTTGCTCTTCAACCTGGCAGCTTTCTGCAGGAATTTTGGAATTAGAGGAATTGGTGGGTAAGCAAAGTAGACCGGGGGGGGGGGGGGGGGGGGCAATCATGAAGTAGAGCGTCCCTTGGTGATTCTCCCTGAGGAGGGATTAGGGCAAAGTAGCTCCTGCATCTGTTGTTTAGGGGAGAAGCAAAAAGATTGCAGCAAGATGTGCCCCATAAGCGGAAAATAATTTCTGCCACTTTCCTGTTGAGAGGCCACTCATGAGGTAGAAGAATGGACCTGCTCAATTTCTCTGCTTTCATGTTAGATTTCCCTGGATATTATGCTGCTATGAGAAGGTGGTTGGATGAGATCACCCATTACCACACTCCGAGTGCTTCTCAACACAAGGGGTAAGATCTGGTCCCTCCTTGTTTGCTCCTGTACCAAACTAGTGACATATTGTCTATCTATCTGAATTGCAATTGTCCCTAAGGAAGAGAGTTCTGGAAGGCCTGGAAAGCTAAAAGCACTGTTCTCCTCTCTAGGACATTGATATGCAAGTTGGCCTCTTCAGGGGACCAAGTGCCTTGCACAGTTCTCTCCAGAAGTACCTCCCCCACCCAATCCGTAAAGCATCTGTGGTCAGTATGGCCTTGGGCTGAGGGAGAAAGAAAGGATGGCCTTGTAGAACCTGATCTTAATGAATCTACTATCAGAGGCACCTCTTGCATACCTGAGTGATGTTTATTTGTGTTGATATGCGCTGGTAAAGAATGGATCATTGTGTTGCTAGCAACCATTGAAGAATTCTCGTATGAAACTTTGCTAGAGGAACTAAAATTATGGCAGCTGACAGACACCAAGGCCTGAAGGATCAACCAGGCTGAAACATTGGTACTGCAAATTATTCTCGACTTGGACTCTTATAGTCTGTACTTTTGAGAGAGAAGAGAAGTTGTCACTGATGTCGTGTTGAAAACTGCTCCTATAAGTTCCAAAATTTGAGCTGGTTATAGGTGAGATTTGCTGTAATTTATGGTTATTCCCAGATGAAAACAAATCTGAAGTACCTGATCCCTTGCCCTTATTAACAGATGCCTGGTCGAGGTGGTAATGAGCCAGTCTTCTAGCTATGAAAACACTTGGAATTCATGCAGTCTCAAGTGAGCTGCCACCACTGCCATTCATTTGGTAAACAGCCTGGGGGTTGTGGTGAGGCCCAAGGGCAGTGCTCTGAACTGCTAGTGACTGGCTCCCAGCCGAAGCACAAGTACCTTCTGGATTGTCTGTTCATCTTTATGTGATAGTATGCATCTTGAAGGTCTATTAAGCACATCCACTTATCCTTGCCCAAGAAAGGGAGAATAGAATGAACCATGACCATCTAAAACTTTGTATGTCAAACTGACTTGTTGAAGCTGCTGAGATCCAAAATTGGTCTTCAGTCTCTTGTTTTCTTAGGACTAAAAAGAATCTCAAGTAAGCTCCGGATTCTATCTGGTCTGGCAGGACCTTTTGAATGACTCGTCTCTAGTAGCCTTTGTATTTCTAGTGCTGCTTCTATCCTCTGACTGGGTGGAACAGTGGGAATGTTGCATACAGTTGGAGGTGGAAGGGAAAAGGGAATTATGTAACCTCTGGAAATAACCCTCTGCAGCCATGTATGTTATGTCTAGCCAGGCTCTCTGATACAGGGATGGTCAGCCCCAGATTGCTTCCTGAGGGAGACAGTTGGGCCTCCTTTCAGGAGCACTGGTAGGGTCTTATCAGAGAAAGTCTCTGAACCCCTGGTTTTGAGGGCATCCTCTGTTGCTAGGGTGGTGTTGTAAATTAGAGATCCCCCCTCTGCCCCTAGGGGAACTTTCTCCACGCGTCCTGGAAAGGACCCTGGTACTTCCTGAACCACATTTTCTGGCCACCTTGATTCCTAGAAAAGGATCTTTGAGGAGTCTAAAAACATACACCCACTGCAGAGAGGGTCCTTCCATCCTCACACCTGGATAATGTGTCCATCATTTCTGGGCCAAACAATGAACTGCCGTCAAAGGGAGCATTGAGGAACAAAGATTTGAAGAGCTCCACAAAATCATATAAGCGCTTCTAGGCATGCCTCCTAATGGCTATGACTAAATTTGCTGCCCTTGAGGCACATTCGGCTGCATGCAAAATAATCCTCATGGATGAATTCGAGAAGGATTGCAAGGTAGCTGAGAGGCCACAGATGATTGGGTCTCAGCAGAAATGGCTCCTGAAAGGGATTTTGAAAGTTCTTTGATCAAGACCCTTTGCAACCTAGTAAAAGGTGCTAAAAAGTTCAATGACCTACGAACAAAGGTCGCTGAAGCATAGACACGCTTCCCAAACCTGCCCACTACCCTAGACTCCCTGTTAGGGGGATAAAGAGAGGAACTTTTTTTGGCAAGTTTCTTCTTGGTGGCTGCTGCCATGACAATTGCATCCATGGGCAGCCCCTTGTTCCAAAATTCTTTCCCCACAGGGGAACCAGAATCCTATTTGGTCTCTTAGGTATTGGTTCAACTAAGTGAGGCTCCTTCCATGCCTGCCAAGAGACCAAATCAATGAGCGTGTTAGTAGTTGGAGTAACCCAGAAGGTAGATGGGCCAGCTCCAAAAGCCTCCAAAAATACTGACGCCTCCAGTGAAGGGTTGCTGGGGGGTCCAGCCACCTCTCTATTTAAGGGTCTCACGGATGTCTCCAAATGAGACGTCTTCCACAGGTGATCCTGGAGACCTTTAACCCTCGTCAAAATCAGTATCCTCAGTGATTGACAATGTGGAGAGTCCAATTGCCTCATCTTGCACTTTCTCTTCCTCAGGACTTCCTTTATGGGGATACTCTGGGGAAGTGTAAGAAGAGACCGTAAAACCCTGCAGGGTGGTCTGGGAGTCTTGAACTGGTTGTCCCTGTGGCATAGAATGATAAGGCTCCAAGTGCAGAGACATCTGAGAACTACATTGAAAATCCTAGGGGGATGGGTCCCGTCAGTCCTGTCGGAGCAGAAAATTCTCTCTTCCCTACCTGAAAGGGAGACCACTCCTAAGAGAAGAAAGATTGCAGCACTGAGAAAGCAGGCTTCTGAACAGCAGGCACTTGCCACCCTGAAAACAATCTCCCCAAGGAGGAAGTCAGAGCCAAGCTATCCATTGCCAAAGCACCAAGGCAGAGAGATGGCTCAGAAAGTCAACTTCAATGCCTTGGATCTGACAAGGAAGCTTGAGCTCCAACAGTCATCCGGATCCAAAGATGTCAGGGCAGGAGCACTCAAGAGTTAGCTTCGGATACAAAGATAAGGTTATTTTCAGATCCAAGCCAGACAGACCCAGAAGGCTCGGATCCAGGGACTCTGAAGCAACCAAAGGGATCAGAGAAGGAGTATGAAGTGGTGGTGTGATAGACGGATGGACCTCCTGACCAGAAGTGGTAGGAGCCAGTAAAAACACCCATCTGGATCTGTGCCAAGAGAAGTTCCGCATCATTCTATCCACATCTTCCTCAGTCAAACTCCTGGATGAATGAGACAAGGCAAGTAAAGGTGACTTTGATTGGCACCTTTCCATAAAATGGGAAGGGACCCTGGAAGGCACAAGATCCAAAGGAGGATACCCGGTTTTAGGAAGAACAGCGGGACCTGAAATGGTTGGATCAGTAGGTTTCTTTGTTGGATCCAAGGACATAGGATCCATCAGTTTCTTTTTCTTGGGTCAGAAGTGGAGGAGCTTTGGGATCTTCTCGGATCTGATTTTTGATCTCTTCCTAAAATTCTCAGAAGTCAAAGTCAATGAAGTGGAAGGCTTCAGAGACTGAGACTGGGGCTCCTTACTTTTAAACCTGGAGGTTTGAGCTTGAGAGATAGCTTCACCAAAGAATGATGGCAACAAACCTTTCAGGATAAGCTTGTTTTTTTTTCTATCCACAAGAGCCCTGGGATTGAAATTGTGGCAAATACAGCAATCCTCCTGAAGATGCTGCAAGCCTAAACAATATACACAAAGAGTATGGGTGTCTGAAACATGCAACTTGTGCCCACATTTCAAACACTTTTTAAAGTTGGAAGGACTCTCTCAGCCATGCCAGCAACAACAGTCAAAAAACAGTAATACAAGATAGGATTTTATAAAGGAAGAAAATATAAGAAAAAAAAAGTCAAAAAGAATACCAGCAATGGTAACAGAACTACATCAGCATGTATAAACAGAAAAAAGGGGGAAAAAACTACCAACAATGGTGTAACAGAGATACAATACTGTACGAGGGTAAGGGAATAAAGTATACGAGAGAAAGCTAAGATATTAAGAGGAAAAAATACACTTATCTGGCAAAACTCGAGAGCTAAGGCTGGCCACGTCTTTTCAAGAAAGGCGGCAAATGATATCTGGGTATGTTAGGGGTGGGTGAATTATGGATAAGGGAGAAGTTCCAGAGCTTTTTGGCTACCACAAGCTTTAGTAACAGCTGAGCCAGATCAGATGTTCAGATCCAAACCCAACAGCTGAGGATAGAATGAAATATGACACCATCAGATCAGTTATATGTACACATTAACAATATTTTAGCGTAGATACTAATTTCTATACAACGGTAGGCCATGCATTAGTGAGCAAGATGGCATTTCCAAGATATCATGATCTGGTTGGCACACACAGTGAAGCCACCCTTGTGGAATGGCTAGGTCATAAGTTATTGAAGGACTGCAAAAAGTTATGAAAAATATTACATATTTTCCATATTTATGTTAGTAATGCAAAAATGGAATAGGATGCCCTCATTTTGAGGAATGGCATTTGAAAGAAGTGTGTGTTAGAAAAAAAAGACAGGACTAAAGAATGCTGGGTGATGTGAACACATCCAGAGATATGAGGGTTTGGTAAACTAATTATGAATATTACCAATATTTTCATAACTCACTGCCTCCAATGGAGCTCTGCAGGTTTGCACGGCAACTTCCAATAGCCGGAACCAAAACTTTTTGATAGAATAAAATTATATCCTCCCATTTCAAACCAATGTTCATATCTCTGAAACTACAGACATTACTAAAAAGTAAAAAGTGTAAATTTTAAACTATTCAGCCCAAACTATTCTTATAGGAGGTGTATTCTTAATCTTTAAATTCTAGGTCTTAAACTGGATTTTATAAATTGCAGTAATTACTAAGTGTATAATATTTTGTAAACAGTTTACGATATCTCAGCAACCAATCAAGTCACACACATACTGCCACCCTCATTTTGTTCTTCTAGCTGATTGTTTTCATATGACTCCAAGCAGTTAATATATTTTGAAAAATGTATGATAATGTAAATAAATATTATATGAGCAATTAATATCACTTTACATAGGTTAAATATCAATACAGCTCTGTTTGCCACTGTGTAAGCTTTAAGATTCAATTTTAATGCTTTGACTGTAGCATGGTTTTGGAATTATTAATACAAATATGAACAAACAACAATATGACGCCTAGAGGCGTCAGCAAGATATAACTGCAGAGGCACCTGGAGGCATCAGCCAGCTGTAATGAGTTAATACTGAAGAAGGTGTGTGACCTACAAGCAAACAAATGCTGCTATGTTATATACACATTAAGGGATTCAATTCTGTCACCGATTGCTGCTATCCAACATGCACATTAGTATTGCTGTTACAAACATTGTGAAAATGTGATATGCAGTTTGCACTGACTGTGCAATACCACAGATTTTACAATAAAGGCTCATTAGCATTCAAAAACTAGCACACTGATTAGACAGACGAACTAACGTGCCTGTTGTAAAATCGAGCACATACAAATAAAAAAGTCTGGCTACAAAAGTGCCATCACGTATCCAAACTTTCTATTAGTATTTGCTGGATAACAGCATTCTAATCCTCTTATACTGAGGACATATAATAAATATGAGAAAAATCAGGTACTTTCTACAAAACTAAAGATTTTCCTCATACAGCAGAGAGTCGATTATCCAAACTAATTGGGACCTAAGGTACTTCAGATAATAAAACTGTTTGGATAATCAATCATACTGATTTTATAGATAATTTAAGAATAACAGTAAACTCTGTTTTGAAATCAACTTGATTCACACAGTATGCCCACTTTTCATGTGGCTACATATTACTGTTACACTGGGTGTGTCACACCTCACTGAAGGGCAGAGAACATTACTCCAAACTCACCTTGATAAACTATGGATCTACTTGCCCCTTATGTGCGACAGGAAAGGGGTGAAGCCGCTGTAGCAGGTACCAAATTATACTGCTAACGTGAATTCACCTATGCCAACAGCTTGGCTAACTAGCTTCACTTTCCTTCAGTACCTTAGTTTCTAAACAGTCAAAATAACTGCACAAACTGATATAAAAACACAGTATTTCCCCAAATGCTTCTGTAAACCACATTACACGTTTGGTCTTCTGATTTATTAGCATTTAATATACTGCAAAAAAAAAAAACAGGCCAGCACTCAAAGGCAAAAGGTGTGCACAAGCAAAATATAATTTATTAAAGCATATTAAGGCAAGACAGACCGGTTTCAGCCCAGTTATTAAGCCCTCCTCAGAGTAAAGTTAAATCACAAAAACAAGCCTTTTATGATTAATGATCATCACATGATAAAGGAAGAATCCCCATTGTTGGTTGATTACAAATGTACATTAAGTCCTGGGGGGAATAATCCTCCCAGCTTGATAATCCACTTATTTTCTATTTTATTAATAGATTAATAGATTAATAGATTAATAGATTAGTACTAGGCTAGTTGCCCCCATGACGATTTTAAGTAAGCCCAATATCCCCTCCCTTGTGAGACTCAAACCCTGCACCTTGTGTTTGTAAGGCAAACACCTTAACCATTAGGCCACCCTCCCAAGCATGTGATACCAACCAATTGTGTTAACCCGGTCCCCACTTATCCTGTCAATAATGGTGAACCTAAAAGATGCAGCAGAATCATCCAAGGAGTGTTTATATAATGCAATACTGGGTTTCTTTAGTCTAACTTCACTAAAATGCTCAGATATTCTTACCCTAACAGAGCGAGTGGTCTGTCCTATATAAAAAGCAGAACACATAAAAGGTAGCTAGGTAAATAACCCAATCAGTTCCGCAGTTGGCCAAAAACCTGATATCAAAAACTTGCCCAGTGTTTTTATTAGTAAACTGTTTGGACTTAGCCACCCTAACACAGTGTACACAATGACCACATGGAAAGCATCCCTGCAACAAATCACCAGTTAAAGTAGTCTGTAATGATTCTTCCAAAATTATCCAGTGTTTATAATGGTTAAAATAGGAACCCATGGTTTTACTCCTACGGTATGAGAATTGGCATCTATCTTTTAAGAATGCAGATAATCTATTATCCACTAACAAAATATTCCAATGTTTGTCCACAATATCTAACAAAACATTGGTATTACGTCCGTAGGTGGTAACCAGTCTAAGTTCAGATGTACCTGCTGCTTGTTTATCTTTATATGTCAAAAGATCATTCCTATTAATAGAAGATGCAAAATTGCTAGCAGAAAGTATCGTACCTGTCTTATATCCACTGGATTTGAACCTATCAATAAGGTCCAACTTATAGCTTTCATATTTCTGAGGGTGGGAGCAAATCCATCTAATTCTCAATGATTTCGGAATGTTGCGTGTAACATGGGGTGGGTGAAAGCTGGAAGCGTGTAATAATGAGTTGTATCGTGGATACTTGCGGAAAACCTGCGTGTCCAGTGTATGATCTAAATTTCTTGTGATAAGAACATCCAAGAAAGTGATTTGATGAATATCATAACTAACAGTAACTAACTGCAAATAAAAACACAACTGCCTGTGAACATCCAGCTGGCGAAATTTAAATTCTGCCCTATTAGAAAAATCAGAAAAAATACGGGCAGTTCAATGGATTGGTTAAGATTACTAACCAAAGCCACATTTGGCATAAAGGAAGGGTTTGGTCTGAAGGAAACCCTGTCCTTGTGAAAAATCAAGTAAGGCGGTCTGATTGACAAAGCTTGGATCTCCGAGGCACGTCTAGCTGAAGTGATGGCTGCTAAAAAGATAGTTTTCCAAGTCAAATATTTCAGTTCACAAGTAGCTGTAGGCTCAAAGGGGGAAGAGGTGAGACATTGTAGCACAAAATTAAGGTCCCAAGGCATGACCGGGTCAAAGACTGGAGGGCGAAGCAGCATATTGCCCTTCAAGAATGCCTTACAAAGTCTATGCGCCATTAGACTGGGTTCATTAGTGATGTGAAAAGTGGAAATAGCGGCCAACTGTACTTTAATGGTCGTGGCTGCTGACCCCTGATTGGAAAGCATAGAGAGAAATTCCAGAACTGAAGAAATTGGAGCTGTATAAAGATCAATTTGTCTTGCCTGAGCCCAGATAGAGAATCTTTTCCATTTACTGGAATAAATCTTTCTGGTCGAAGGCTTATGGGAAGAAGACCAAATATGAACCACTTCCGGAGAAAAATGATGAAGCCTGACTAGTGATGGAAGTGGAGTAGCCAGGCTGTCAAACGGAGGGTCTGAAGAGAGGGATGGAACTGCTCTGACATATGAGTCAGTAGATCTGGCTATGGGTCCAGAATCCAGGGGGCGTCCATGAGATAGGGATGGAGAAAGGGGAACCAAATTTGACGAGGCCAGTGTGGAGCAATCAGAATCATTCTGCTTCCCAAGGATTGCGCTTTCTGAATAATCTTTGTCAGCAGAGGAACAGGTGGGAAGGCATAATGTAGACCGGAGGGCGAATCGTAAACTAAAGCGTCCCTGGGTGACTCCCCCTGAGGAGGGATAAGGGTGAAGTAGCTGCTGCACTTGGTATTGAGGGGAGTGGCAAATAGGTCGCAGCAAGGCTGAGCCCATCTGCAGAAAATCTGCTCCGCAACTCGACTGTTCAGGGACCATTCGTGAGGCATCAGAATAGCTCTGCTCAACCTGTCGACAATCACGTTGGGCTTCCCCGGAATGTGCTTTGCTACATAAAAATGTTCGGAAGACACTACCCAGTGCCACACTCGAATGGCCTCCCTGCAAAGGGGGTACGACTTGGTTCCTCCCTGTTTGTTCAGATACCATACCACCGACATTGTCTGAATGGATTGCAATTGTCCCGAGAGGAAGAAAGCTCTGAAGTGCTTGCAACGCTAGTAGCACTGCTCTCATTTCCAAGACATTGATATGCAGATGTACCTCGTGTTCCTGCCAAGTGCCTTGGACTGTCCTGCCGAGATAATGCCTCCCCCACCCCATCTGGGAGGCATCCGTGGTCACTGTGGCAACAAGAGGAGATGGGACAAAGGGTTTTCCCGCACTGCGGTTGCTGGTGTGAAGCCACCAGCATAGATCTTGCTTGCACTTGTCTGTGATCATAAGATGAGAAAGCGGAAGATGTTGTAGAGACCACTGGGCGAAGAGTAGCCACTGAAGGAGCCTCATGTGTAGCCTCGCCAGAGAAACCAGCATAATTGTTACAGCCGTTGTCCCTAACAATTTGAGAACCGTTTTTGCCTTCACTTTTTTTAGAGGGAGGAACGTGTACAGTTGTTGCAAACCCTGAATCCTTTCTTGTGGTAAAAACGCCCACATGAGCACGGTGTCCAACTCTGCACCTATAAAAGTGACACGCTGCGAGGGCAACAAGGCAGACTTTTCCCAGTTTAGAGTGATGCCCAATTGCTGACACAGCTTGATAGTGGCATCTCTGGTCTGTAGTAGCAGATGCCTGGTGGTAACAGAAAGGAACCAGTCGTCCAGATATGGAAACACTTGGAATCCCTGACATCTCAAGTGAGCCGTCACCACTGCCATACATTTGGTGAACACCCTGGGGGCTGTGGTGAGACCAAAGGGCAGGGCACAAAATTGAAAATTACTGGGTCCCACCCAGAAGCGTAGGTGACTTCCGGATGCCCTGTCCATCTTTATATGGTAGTAAGCATCCTTGAGGTCAATGGAGCACATCCACACTTCTTTTTCCAACAATGGGAGAATAGATTGCAACGTGACCATTCGGAACTTGGACTTCTTCACATGGAAGTGGCCGAGATCCAAGATGGGTGTCAGGTCCCCTGTTCTTTTTGGCACCAAAAAGAATCTGGAGTAAGTCCCTAAGTAATCCGATCTGGTCTGAGGGGACATGCTGGATGGTTCCTTTTTCTAGCAGCTTTATAACCTCTGAAGCTGTGGAATCCCTCTGATTGGGTGGAACATCTGGGATTCTTTTGATCATGGGGGGGGGGGGGATGTAATATCCTACAGAAACTATTTTTAATACCCAATGGTCCTGGGTGATGTTTTGCCAGGCTTCTGGGTATAGTGAAATGCGACCCCCGACTGGCTCTCGAAACGCACAGTCGGCCTCCCATCAGGAGCGCTGGTAGGGAGAACCACGAAAGGAATCACGGTCTCCCTGGTTACCCGGGCGTCCTTTGCCTCTAGGGCGGCACCTACCTGAATTACCACCCCCTCCCCTGCCTCTGGAGGGGGAATCACTTTGTGCGTCATGAAAAAACCTCTGCGATTTCTTGAACCACATTTTCCCACTCTTCTGGACCTTGGGATAAGGTCTAGAAGGCAGAGAAAAATGGACTCCCACAGCAGACAGAGTTTTCCCTCTTGCTCACACCTAGTGAGAGTGTCTTTCACCTTGGTTCCGAACAACAAGGAACCATCAAACGGGGCGTTGGTGAATGTAGACTTGAAGGCCTCCGTAAAATTACAGAGGTGCATCCAGGAGTGCCTCCTGAGAGGAACTCCGGCACTCACTGCCCTACTCGCTCCTTCGGCTGCATAAGAAGTCAGCCTCATGGAGGAGTTAAGCAATAGAATTTAGGGTAGACATCCGAGCGTTAACTTTCTGAGCCACTGCGTCAGAAACGTTACCCTGCAGAGAACCTCAAAGCTCTTTCAGGAGGTTTCTTTGGAGCCGTCTAAAATGTGACAAGTAATTCAGCATCCGCAGAGTAAAGGCCGCTGAAGAAAACATACGCTTCCCATACCGATCCATGATCCTAGACTCCTTGTTAGGGGGATGGAAAGTAGATGAAGTCTCAGCCAGTTCCTTCTTGGTGGCCGCTGTCACCACCATGGCATCTACTGGAACGCCATTAGTGAGAAAATCTTTGTCAGCGGGGGCGGACAGAAATTTGTTGGGCCTCCTGGAGACTGGTTCCACAGTGTCAGGAGTTTCCCACACCCTTCGACAAACCAGATCCAGGAGTTCATCGAAGGGTAGAGAAACCCAGGAGGCGAAGGGCTGAGCCCCAAAGGCCTTCAAGAACACCAACTCCTCCTCGGAGTGGGGTTTTGAGGACCAGTCGCCTCTCTGCTTCAAGATCTCTAGGATATCCGAGAAAGAGATATCCTCAGACGATGACTTGGGGGACCCCTCTGATTCCTCGAGGTCAGTGTCTGACATGAGAGACTCTTCCTGGGAGTCTATGTGCTTCCTCTAGCATGTTTTTTTTTGGATGGCTCCTCAGGCAAAAACTTTGGGGGGCCCTCAAAAATTTGGGAACCACTCATGGTGGTATCCTGAGGCCTTGGGTCTCCGCTGTCCAAAGATAGGGGGTGATCAGAGACTGATACTGGAGCTAGAGGGGGTAGAGTGTCAGTGCTGTATGATGCAGCTGAGGACCTGGCCAGCACGCTCCGCATGACCTCGAAAGCTGGTCCCCCTGGCTCCGAAGATCGACCAATCGTGGAAGACCTCAGTGTAGAAGGGACAAGGTCCAAAGCAAGGGTAAGGCTCACCTGAACCGAAGCACCGAGAGGGAGGCTAGGAACCGAAGAGCGTCCCGAAACCTCCCCCTCGGGTCTGACCGAGGAACCACAAGCCCTTGACCCCGTGGACGGAGCCGACGGGGTCGGAGCGGAGGTCAGAGCAGATAACCCAGGATGGGCTATCTGAGCCGACCTAGAAGCATCAGACGGCGCCGACCACTCTGTCTCCGAAGGCTGAGATTTGCTCGGAGGATCTATTGACAATGGATGGGTGACTGGCTCCGGAGCCGACTAGGCTGGAGCTGAAAGCAATAGAGCCAACACTGGTCATTGGAGCAGTCTCTGCACCACTCTATCCACATCAGAGAGTGTCCTGGAGGACCTAGAGAACAAGGCAGGAGATCTAGACCTCCTCTCAGAACGAGACCTGCAAGGAGGAGAAACCGGTCTAAAAATGTGAGACCGGCTTCGAGCTAGTATCTCAGTCACCGGCTCCGAGAGGCTGGGAGCCGATGTAGGTTCTGTCGATTCACAGACTTCCTTCGGCACTGAAGACAGTGGAGCCGAGGATGCCACAGTAGACTTAACTTTCTCCGGAGGCTCCAATAATACAGACGTAGCCAGAGATAGTTTTTTTTTGCTTTGGATGTCTTGTCTCTTTTAGAGGGAGAGGACTTAACACTAGAAGACCTCTCCAAATCTTCCTCAAAGGAGGGTTTCAGTAGTCCCTTCAGAATTAGTTTGTTCTTCCTTTCTTGAAGAAAACGAGGGCTGAATGCATGACAGAACGCACAAGACTCATGAAGGTGTATAGCCCCCAAACAATAAACACACACAGAGTGCCCATCAGTAATCTACATCTTGTACCCACATTTACTACATTTCTTAAAGCCCGAAGGCTTATGTTCTTTTGTATCCTTAGACATGATCGGCAGGATACTAGACACAACACAACAGTAAAACTGACACCAGCAACAAGCGCGGGAACTAGAATCTAATAAACTGCTAGACACAACACAACAGTGACACCACACAAGGGCCTCTACCTCAAACGGTCCTGATAGAATAAACAAGGGGAAAGACTAGGTCCTCTAACTTAAACGGCCCTAGCCTGAATAGGTACCTAAAAACAAAATGAGCACAGAAGGAAAAACAGATAACCAAGGGAGGACTAGGTCCTCTAACTGAAACGGGCCTAGCCCGTTGGGAGATAGCTGACGGGATACCAGACAAAAAGTAAGACAAAAGCCACAAAAGGCTGCATAAAACAGCTTCCACAAACCAACAACACACCCACCTAGCTATGAAATTAGCTTTAGGAGTAAAATTTTAGTCAAAGAAGACAAAAAGTTATACTTAGCCACAGCCAAGAGCGAGACCACGTCTTAGCTTTACGAGCAGCAAACAAGATCTAGGGAAAGGGAGCAGTGCAGCATGGGATACCTCTTAGACTTTGAGCTACAGAGTATGGCAGAGTCGAGGTTCGGCTCCGAACCCACGGGTAAGAATGTAGGCGAGATTGGACTACATAACATCAACTGTTCTTCCACAAAGGCCATAAATAAGTCGGCATATATGGGGGCAAAGGACACCCCCATGGCAGTAACCTGAACCTGCCAAAAACATTTTCCCTGATAATAAAAAGTGTTCTTATTAAGAACATGTTCGGCAAGGACAATAAGAAAAGTATTAAAGCCTGGTGGATAAAGCTCAGCTTGATAAAGCCAATGTTCAAGGGCCAACAGACCCACCCAATGGTGAATATTGGTATAGAGAGACGCTACATCAAGGGTACTTAACAACCACCCCAGTTCAAGTTGAATATCCGATATTAACTTCAAAAATTCAGTTGTGTCCAGAATACGTGCTCTGACATATTTGAGAAGTGGCCGAAGATCTATGGCTAGAAACTGTGACAAAGGTTCAGAAACCGATCCACATCCAGAAACAATTGGTCTTCCCTGGGGTTTCTGTAGATTCTTATGGGTTTTCTGTAACAAATATAAAACTTGATGCCTAGGGTCAGGGACAGTAAGATGATACATAGTAGATTGGGAAATAATCCTTTCATCCTTGGCCAACAAAAGATACTTATCAATTTCCTGTTTAAATCTCGGACCAGGGTCCAAGGGCATGTACATGTAGTACCTTCCATTGTTCAATAGTCTCTTGGCCTCGGCATTATATTTGCACCAGTCCATTACTACTATTGCACCCCCTTTATCTGTGGGTAGAATAACCAAATCACGTTTACGTTGTAAATCATAAATAATTTGTTGTTCATTCCTAGAAAAAATATGTGATTTTGATTGAAAATGTAGATCTTTCAGAACCTTATGTTGAAATAAATATACTGAATGATGCATAGCTGGCATGAATGTGGACTTGCGAAATCTGAAACAATCAGAGTCAACAGTATTAGAACCAGAATATCAAAATATAGTCTGAGATTAATTAAGCGGCAAAAATCAATAATGTCTTGTGCTAATGAATCTTCCAAAACATAAAATGCTGGTACAAAGTTAAATCCTTTATTTAAAAGCTGTATTTCAGCTTGTGTCAGTGACTGTGAAGAAATATTCAAGACATTAGTACAGCTGTTTACTTGTTTATCATCACTTTCAATAAGGTCTCTACATTTTTTATGCCCATGATGCTTTCTCCCATCCCTCTGTACCCTGCCTCTAAAGGGGTATCAAAATTCCTATGTTTTGGGGCTGGGAGCACTACAGTATATGATGTTTCAGAATCCATCATGGAGGATGAATCCTCAACAGAGGTCCCACTCACAGAACTAGGGGTCCTTTTCAGAATAAACCAAGGTCTCTCTTTTTGAAACATTTCTATGCACATTGGCAAATTTAACATTCTTGTTAGGGCCAAAAGGTTTACCCCGTCCATAATCACCCTTATCCCGTTGAAATTTTTTTATCTTCCTATCCCTCAGTTGCTCCTCCAAAGTGAGTAACTCTTTACTAAGCAAGTTTAAACAATTGGTATAGCAGGCCTGTCCTTCAAATTGTCGGGTATCTTCACACAAAGAGGCTACCTCTGCAATATTTCCATCATGCTCATATGCTCATCATGAGCAACAAGGGTATCCACAAAACCTATAGCTGCTTTTTGTTGAATTCGAGCCCACTGTTCTAATAATTCCTCATCCGGATGAGATACAAGGGGTTGGATATGGACTCTGGGGGAAATGCCTTTTGTCTGGTATCTTAGATGCCACACATTAGTCCGCAAAGTTCTCATGCCCCTCAATTGTTCAAACAATTCTGAGCAAGTATGGTGCGGCTCAACCCTATCCCCCATATCACTCTGGTTCCCATTAGGTCCAAGACCAAAAATCCCCAAATCATCCCTATCAGCAGACAGCCCCCTTTATCAAAGATGCAAGATCCATAGTAAAATAACATATTAATATGTCAATAATCCAAAAAAGGAGTGATACAACTCTGAAAAACCAATAATCCACAAAAGAGTTGTATAGGAAGTAAAACTGCCACAATCTCAGTCCAAAAACGTTGCCGTGAATGAATATGAATGAGTTCAAGTCCAGCACTGAATTTATTAATGCTCTTTTATTAACAAACTGCGTTTTCGTCCCAACACATTAGGACTTCATCAGATACCAAACGTTGCAAATACCAGCATACAAAGTAAAACTTGAAGACTTTATTGTGAGCGCTTTCGCGGTGGACTCAACCCCGCTTCATCAGACAAAAAAAAGTATGTCAATATATATTTTTCTTGATAATGTCCAATATGCATGGAACAAATTACACCAACAAAGTAAATATTATTAAACCCTTATTATTATTATTATTATATAACTGGAGCAAAAATTACCCCCAATAAAATTCAGTAACTATCCAATTCAGACTATGAAAGAATCAATAATAAAGAGGGCAGGCACATGTCATATAACCCACAATGGGATTTATATTCTAAAGACTAAGTTTGGTTCACTGCCAGCTATACCCAAATTATTACCAAACTTAACCAACCACAGATCAATGCATAAACAACATACACAATATTGGGGGGCAATAATAGCCGATATGTAGATGTTATATGCTTAGAATAAGGCACTATAAAATAGTGAATCCAAATTCGAAAAGAAGTTCCTTGTATGTCCAGCTATGATCACCTGCATTCATAATTCTGTCGCTAGTCCAACCCGCGGTGAACCAATATAGCCCTGGCACACAATAAGGCCTGCCACAAAAAGGCATCCATCAGTACTTAGGACTTCCTGTTGTATGCATTGCTACTCCCCCCCCCCAAAATATATATATATATATATATATATATATATATATATATATATATATATATATATATATATATATATATATACTCAGGAACACAATAATCTCTGCAGCCCCACAAAGCTGGAAAAAGGGATAACAGTAGCATGAAAACCAAACACCATAAACAGGAAAAGCTGATATATAATCAAGATTGTTTCTTGGGGGTGGTTACTGGATAACCAATATAAGAAGTCTTCTAAGGTTTCTGTTTCTCCCTGGGTGAATGTTGACAGACACAGACAATGTTTACATTTTTGTTAATTTGTAGTTTTGAGATAAGAATTTCAGCATTACTGAACTGGGGTGGTTGTTGGGTGTCTATGCTGACAGATAGGGTAGACTTGTAAAGTATGGCTACCTCACCACCCTTTCTGGTGGTATGGTCTAGTCGAAACATACTATACCCTGGTGGCAAAATCTCATGGTCCTTGGTGGCAGGCTTCAGCCACGTTTCCGTTAGGCATAATATATCTGGGGAATGAACAGTTAAGAGGGCATGCAGGTGCTGAGTTTTGTTATTTATGCTCCTAATGTTTAGATGTTAAAATAATTTTATGTTTAAATGTTAAAATTTTATGTAAAAATGTTTACATAATTTTCTTGGGTGGCAAAAGCCAGAATACCTTTTTGGCTAGACTTATATAGGCCCTAGGGTTAATTGCCTAGTACCTACCTATGAACCTATAAGATCATGTGCCGTCACGCAAGCAAACTGACCAGCATAGATTTCCCTCATTAAAGTCAAAAACAGTATCATTGGTCAAAAACTTGTTCCATGACAAGATGGAAAAAATTGGGTATGTCTACAAATAATCAAAATCTAAATGTCAAATATATAAAAGGCAGATATTAAATTGAGCTAGAATTAGACTCATAACCCAACCTACCTAAGGTAAACCTGCTAATCCAAACAAATACACATTGCTTTAAAGCATACAACTAGGGTTAGAAGAAAATGAAAACAATATTTAGTATGTTAAGCGAAAAATTGCCAGGGTATTCATGCATATTCAGAAAAATTGGCCATCATTCTAAACAACTATGTCACAGAACATGTTACCCATAGACATAGCCATACAATATAATTTAATATAGTTAACACGATTTTAATTCCTGAATTTGTGTCACATAACCAAGTGGCATATGTTCTGCATTCAAAACAGTATTTCAAGCACTCACGGTTTTGGACTTCACCATCTATTACCCATTTGTAACAGCATTACAAACAACATGATGAACCCACAAGTAATGTCACATGAACAGACTATAAATCCCTACCATATGATAAGTGATGCCATTTTACTTCTCTACAGCAGGTCTCGTGACACAGAGAGAAAAGTTCAGGAACTGATAGCATTAACACTAAAAAATACACCATCCCCAGTGACTGTGGAATGCAAACATAATTTGTGACCTACAGAAAATTATGTCATCCTTGCATGCATATCTCCTGTAAGTTACGCTTTCAACACAATAAAACAAGTCACACCACAAGACTTCCTTGAATGCAAAGTAACACTAACCGCCAGTTATCCCTAACTGGGGCAACACACACACACACACACACACACACACACACACACACACACACACACACACACACTGTAGACATTTCCATGAAGTGAAAGCAGCAATGAACGTTAAATTCTGGGCAGTAGGAAAGATGCATGTACAGACGCAACTCTTAGGAAGACTGCATTTGGATGAATGACGTTTTGGATAATCGACGCTCTACTGTATTTTTGTGCTGTCTCTCATATAATTTTCTATTTTTTAAATAGTACAAAACAGCGGAGATGTCGTTTTCTTCATTGATTCTCTTGCACTGATGTACTGTGCAAGTGTGGGAACAAAACGCATGTGCAGTATATCAGCAAAGACATGACAACGTGGAAAGAGACTAAAGCAAAATTACACAAATTATTTAAAAAAGCTAAGTAATTTCTTTTTTAAATAATGTTATTGTATAATAGTAATAATCCCCTTTTCTATGCGAGTATATAAGGAATTACCCACAGTTGGCTTATTTAATCACTCAGCCTTCACCCTTGTGATCAAACCACGCCAGCCATAGGTAGATCCTTATATAGCCACACACAGTTGTAGATTATTGCTTGAATAATCATGCGTTCTCCTGTCTTGTCATACATCAGTGGTAAGCTTTGGATAAATGATTCTCCCCCTGATACTTTGGGGAATTCCTTGCACATGAATATAAATATATATATATATTAACTTTTTATACAACCCGATGCTAGTTATTCTTGGCAAATAAAACACAATCGTTTTTCAGAAATATGCAATAGAAATTCAGTGAAATCTGACAGATTTTTGATAGTTAGTGAGTAGCCCACCATCATCTTCCTTATTTCACACTTTATTGTAACTTACTTTGTTTATGAAACATTCAAATCATATAAGGTATACTCTCAAATGAGAATTTGGGACAACACTTCCCATAGACAATTTCTTTTTTTGTTTGTTTATAAGACTTCAGGAAGTAATAAGATTAATCAGCCTTCTTCTTCTTAGGACTGGATGACTGAATAGTAATACAAAAGTCTAAGGTCTAGGAGTTGCTGGATAAAAGCGACTGTAGCTACACCCAGTATTCCATCCTACAGTATCACTTGGCAATCAGCTTACATGTTAACTCCCAGCATGCATTCACAACCTTGCACTCACCTGTAAGTCAGTACCGTGTAGCTTCAAGCATGCAGTTGGTATCCCCCTAGCTTCAAGCATGCAGTTGTTATCCCTCTTGCTAAAGTCCCACCACCACTTACAGCTGATAATTACTATCGCACTTCTAACTTTCCTCCTCTGTCCAAAATACGAGAAAATATATTTTACAGTTGGGTGATAAAATATATCATAAAGTATGACATTCCAACAGATAGACGGTATGGTTTTTGACCCAATGATGTACACTCACATCCATCTAATTCTCTTACAAATCAGGTTTAGAATAATATACTGACAGTGGTTTTACTTTTGGACCTAGAAAGGATCTCTGAAATGGTCAGCCATTATTTGATAGTACAAAAAAAATAATTAGCTGTGGGCTCTTCCCAGTGATATTACAGCAGTTGTAAAACTACCTTAGTACCAGATCTTTCAAAATAATTTCATCAGGCATTGAAACAAACAAAAACATCTACAAACTGCACCCCTCAAGGATCTGTATTGGCCCTTTTTTTTTTTGGTGTTTCATTAATGATTTACCACAGGATCTAACTCAAGTAACCATGCTGATTTATGCAGATGATGTTCATAGGTAGGTACTAGGCTATCTGCCCAAAGGCATTTATAAGCCTAGCGGGAATTGTGTTGGCTTTCGCCACCCCCTTAGATTAGTTCCCTGTGCCTCTGTCCAGCAGAGCCATTGAAGTGATCCCCAGGGGTAACCTTTCTATTTCCCATCCACTCGTCAAGGTTTCTCTTGAAGAGTGTTAGCAAGGAGCTCTGCCTAATTTAGACTGGAATCTTGTTCCAGAGCATGGGAAGTCTCTGGGACAGGAATCTATCCATCCAGCACATCCTATTTATTGTTGTAGTGAGGTGTAGATCCCTAGAGAGTATGGCTCGAGGGGATATGGTTTTCTTTAGGTGGAGCATGTCCATCAATTCTGGGTTGGACATGGCCTTGTATGTCAGGCATAGATCACCTCTGAATAGGTGATATGTAACCAAGTACAGCTGGAGTTTCTCCATTCGAGCTGCGTAGGGCATCTGTTTGAGGCCAGTGATCCTCTTGGTGAGGTACTTCTGTGGTCGTTCCACCTGTTGCAGGAGTCTTGTAAGGTACATCCCAAACTGAGTGTTGTACTCTATGATGGGTCTGATGAGTGATGCGTAGAGGGGCACAATGACCTCTTTTGATCTGGATGCAAATCCTTTTGTGATTAGGTGGGCCACACAGAAGGATTTTCTAACCATTTTGGCAATGTGATTATCAAAGGAGAGATTACCATCTACTTGGATCACCAGATCCCTTATTACGTCTTCCGTATTTAGGGGGCTACCACCTATGTGGTAGTTTGTGGGTAGTTGTATTTTTCCAAAGGGGATGACTATGCACTTTTTGGTATTTAGCTTGAGGTCATGGTTTTGACACCAGCTATCTGTCTCAGTGAGACCCTTTGGGAAGATGTCTATGTCAGCCGGAGAAATCGATTATAGCCCCTAGTTTGCAGTCGTCTGCGAACTTGGTCAGCCATAGCAAGCCTCCTGTGCTTGCCTGTACCTCCAAGAAGTATATGCCGAACAGGAGGGGTCCTAGGACTGAGCCCTGGGGAACACTACCTGTAACCGGTTTAGAGTCAGACCTAGCTCCTGTAACTCTTACCATGTGGGTTCTGTCCGTGGCTATGGATGTAGTCATCAAAATGCTAACAGAAGTCTTAGCACATTCACTACAACCATGCAAGATGATTTAAAGCCAATATGGAACTGGCCTACTTCTAATAAACTGACAAACGTAGCCACAACTACCATTATGCTTATTTGGCATATTTAAAAGGCTTAAAAGTGTCCCACTTTTACTCGGTTGCATACCGCTTACTCAGAGGTGATCTCTGCCTAACATACAAGGCCATGTCCAACCCAGAATTGATGGACATGCTCCACCTAAAAAAAAAAAAAAAAAAAAAAAAAACAAATCCCCAAGAGCCACATGCTCTAGGGATCTAAACCTCACCACAACGATAAATAGGATGTGCTGGAGGGATAGATTCCTGTCCCAGAGACTCCCCATGCTTTGGAACAGGATTCCAATTTACATTAAGCAGAGCCCCTCACTAACACTCTTCAAGAGAAATCTTGATGAGTGGATGGGAAACAGAAAATTTACCCCGGGGATCACTGCAATGGCTCTGCTGGACAGAGGCACAGGGAACTAATGGTTCTGCTGGACCAAGGCACAGGGAACTAATCTAACGGGGCGGCGAAAGCCAACGCATTCTGGCTAGGCTTATAGATGCCCTCGGGCAGATAGCCTCGTACTTACCTGTGAACTTATAACCCATCACAGACCCAAGGGGAATCTCTCTTCCTTGGGTCTCTAATCAAAAACACCTCAGGCTTATCCTGGTTCAGACACTTTCCTTTAAACCTTACGTTGAGACTCTGAATTCCAGCACAGTTGAAAATTTCTTACAAAATGTCCAACTCACTTTCTTCAAAGGTAATGCACTTAACAGCTATCAATATACTTGCTTTCTCAAATCCCTTATGGCCTGCCAATCACTACTCGACTCTCCAGAAAAAAATGTCAGTAATTCAGACCACTAAAAGTAAGAAACTCCATGTCATTCATCTTGCCTACACTACAGAATACTATTGTAGTTGCACAAAAAATAGGTAGCAGTCACAGCCAGAGACTCCCTGCTACTTAACATTACTTAATGCAAGGTGCGGCCCACCAGTTATAAAGGATAGGCCTGATCTAATTGCAACTGCATTCATGTTATCCAGAGGGCGCACATGTATTGAGGCCTTCACTCAAAATTTTTTTAACAGAAACTACCAACCTACTGGAACTGCAATCCTGCAAATATCAGAAATATACATCAGTTACATTTTGGAAATAACCCAAAGTACATTTGCTTTAAGAAAATAAGTGCAAATGCTTCAGGGATTCAGGTTAGAAGAGTACAGCACAACTCAGGGGTTGATTTGCATCGCAATGCAAGATAAACATACGTATAAAATATATGTTACATTCTTGTACACTTTGACCAACAGGAATGTCACAGCATATTAAGTTCTCTTTCAACTAATGAATGCATTTCACTGCCTGTATTGCAACATTCACACTTGTACTGTTCAGTTAACAACTGAACACACTATTTCTCTAAATGTTCTGATAATTATTGAATGTTATTTTTCACTGACTATACTATTTCTGAATGAATGCATGCTGCTTTACTGTCCTGAATTTCCCGATGATGACTAGATGTTCTAAACATACTGTAACATTCTTACTATGCTGTTTGCCAGTCTAGTCCATGCCATGGCTAAAGGTGTTCACATGCACCAGTTCATTTACCTGCTTAACAACCAACCCACTTGATTATTGAAAGACCTGACTTTTTTTTTTTTTTTTAACAAGATGCGGGACTCTAAAAAGTTTCTTTACAGAAACTCCATTGCACATCTAAATGCAGAATCCCTACAAAGTGATAATGAAATTACAATGGCTTCAAGGTGCAATATTTCCAATGACATGCAAAGGAAATTGGTTAACTGATTTGGGAGAAAAAGTAAATTTCAGCAAACCATTCTGATCTACAAGAAACATATCATTATTTTTTAAACATCTCTATAAATCATTGCATTTTAAGTGGTAAAAAGAAGTTATGTACTTACCATACCATTCCACCTGAGTTGTTGCTTTTCATTGATCTTCAATCTGAGAGACTCGGATCCGGCTTGGATCCAACTCAGCCGCATACTCCAGCACCAGTCCAAACTCCAAGCTCCTCCCCTACCCATAATGCCCCTTGTCTTCCTCCTCATCTCAGATCGAGTTTGTTGCAGAACAGTACCATCCCAACCTAGACAATATGCCTATAAACCTAGCACCAACCAAAAACAACTTATCAGGAGAGCACTAGCCAGGATAGAGGGGATATGACTCTTCCATCCGGTCCACTACACAGCCCACACAAGGCAGGGAGGAGGGAGGGACAGTTGAAGACAAATAAAAAGCAATAACTCAGATGGAATGTTATGGTATATACACAGCTTCTTTATCTGGAGTTGTTTTCATTTGATCTTCAACCTGAGGAACAGAGTCACCAGCTACCAAAAAGCCTGGGAGGTTATCATGTAAGGATGTTCCGGAGCATGGCTGAGCCAAAGGATGCCCTACCACTGGAAAGAAGGTCCAGTTTATAATGGGAGATAAAAGTGTGCGATGACGCCCAGGTAGCTGCAGAGCAGATATCATCTAAAGAAACCCTGGACCAAAAGGCTACAGAAGTAGCCACAGACCTGGTGGAATGTCCCCGAACATGAACTGGTGGAGATAACCCTTTGGCTCGATAGGTCAACAAACTACATTCACAAATCCATCAAGCAACAGTAACTTTAGAAATAGGCTTCCCAAGAAAGGTTTGGAAAAGGGAACAAAAAGTTGATCAGACTTACAAAAGGATTTTGTTCTATGCAAACCGAAACGCAGCAGTCTGTGAACATCAAGCAAGTGCAATTTGTACTCTCCCTTATTCTGGAAATTTGGGAAGAAAACCGGTAAATTGATAACTTAATATTAGATTCTGATGCCACCTTCGGCAGAAAAGATGGATTAGTCCACAGGGACAACCTATCTTTATTGAATATCATACAAGGGGGCTTGACAAATAAAGTCTAAATCTTAGAAACCCTCTTGGCTGAGGTAATTGCAACTAAAAAGGCCATCTCCCATGACAGAAACTGCAACTCAACTGTGGCTACTGGATTGAAGGAAGGGATACAAAGGTCTGCAATACAAAGGTGAGATCCCAAGGGGGAGTTGGGTCCTTAACTGGAGGCCTAGGGAGGAGGATACCTTTCAAAAAGGCCTTACAAAGTTTAGAAGAAACTAAAGAAGCTGAATTCGTGCTTATGTGGCAGTTAGAAATCATTGCCAATTGTACCTTAACTGTAGATAAGGTAGTGCCATGATTAAAAATATCCACCAAAAACTCCAAACTGGCCGGAACTGACGCAGTGAAAGGATCCAGGTCATGCTGAGAAGCCCAGCTCGAGAAACGCTTACATTTACTTAAATAAACTTTCCTGGTAGAAGATTTGCGACTGCGTTGGAAGGCAAGGGGACGAGATCGCAGCAAGGCTGACCCCAGTTTAGAAAGATCTGTTGCACTACTGAAGGATTTAGAAACCACTCGTAAGGCATCAGAATAGACCTGCTGAGCCTGCCAGTATGTTTGACCTTCCCGGTATGCGCATTGCCACCAGAAAACGGTCGATGGCGATCGCCCACTCCCACAATATCATGGCTTTGCGACAAAAGGGATAAGATCTGGTTCCCCCAGTTTGTTGATGTAGTAGACTACTGACATGTTGTCTGTCTATATGGCAATAGTCCCCGGAGGAAGAAAGGCAATGAGAGCTTGCAATGTCAGAATCACCACCTTCATCTTCAGGACACTGACATGCAGATTGGTCTCCAGAGAGGACCACATGCCTTGGACCATCCTTCCCATGCAATGACCCCCCCCACCCGAGCAGGGAGGCGTCCGTGGTCACGGGGGAGGAGAGAACAAACAGATAACTCTGAAGGAGGTCCATGGATTGGAGCCACCAAAAAAGGAAGTCCTTGCAAACACAGGGCAAATGAACAGGATGTGACAAGGGAAGGTCTAGCAAAGACCACTGAATGGCTAAGATCCATTGAAGAAGTCTCATATGAAGACATGCCATTGGGACAAGAGTGATTGTGGCCGCCATGGACCCCAACGCCTGAAGAACTAAGCCTGCCAGGGGAAAGTTGGCTTGGAAAATGTGATTCATGTGATGATGGAGAGATAACAGTCTGTCCGGAGGTAGAAAAACCCTGCTCTGGGTAGTGTCCAGCTGAGCACCTATGAAATCCAGTACCTGCACTGGTGCCAACTGAGACTTATTGAGGTTTATGGTTATACCCAGGTCCTGAGCAGTCTGAAAGAGACTATCCCTGGCTTGAATCAGTCGATGCCTGGAGGGAGTGGAAAGCAGCCAATCGTCCAGATAGGGGAAGACTTGAAACCCCTGCAGTCGCAGGTGACCTGCCACTACCCCCATCACTTTGGTGAACACTCAGGGGCAGATGGTGAGCACAAAGGGGAGCGCTCTGAACTGAAAGTGATTGGCTCCCAGCTGGAAGAGGAGGAACCTCTGAGAGCACCTGTTTATCTTGATATGGTAGTACGCACTCTGAAGGTCCACCCAGCACATCCAGTTTTTTAGCTGCAGGAAGGGCAGAATTGATTGAAGGGTGACCCATCCAGAATTTCATCTTGGCAACCAACAGATTCAGAGTTGAAAGATTCAGAATGGGTCTTCCCCTGTTTTTTTTTTTTTTTTTTTGGTCACTAAAAAGAACCTGGAATAAATGCGCAATCCGGATTGGTCTGGGAGGACAGGTTGGATGACTCATTTTTTGAGCAGCCTGGCAATTTCTACGGCTCCCTCCTCCCATTGTTCAGGTGGAACGTCTGGGAGGTGTTTGGGGGGGAATTGCAGAATGGCAAAAGGGAACTGAGTAGCCTCTGGATATGATCTGCAGAACCCAATGATCGTTTGTAATTTACTCCCAGGCTGTTGGGTACAGAGATAGTCATCCCCTGACTGCCTCCAGAGACGAGTAGTCAGGCAACTCTTCAGGATTGCTGAGAGGGACTGTCCGTGAAGGAATCCAGAGATGTTTGGTTCGGAGGACCCCCTCTATTATGAGGATGCCGTCTGTCGTATCACCCTCTGCCTCTAGGTGAAGGCGAATCCTGAGCATCCTGGGAAGAACCATGAGAATTCCGAAACCACACCTTCTTAACCCCACTCTGATTCCTAGAGAAGGATCATTGTGGGGTGGAGAAGTGGAGCCAGACGGCAGAAGCATCTTCCCATCCTTCTCTCTCTGGGTTAAAGTATTACTAACCGTTTTTCTGAATAGGGAGGAACCATCATAGAGGGCGTTTGTGAAAGACGCCTTGAAGGACTCCGAAAAAGCACAAAGCCAAAGCCAGGTGTGCCGCCTAATAGTAACGCCTGTTCCTGCAGCCCTGGAGGCACCTTCAGCGCGTCTGTTAGGAGCCTCATGGAAGGATTGGAGATGGAAGTGAGGGTGGCCATGCGGAAAGAAAAAAAACTTTTTCTCCTCTGCTGACATGGACCCTGGGGCAGACTCAGTGACCTTTTTGACCAGGTCCCTCTGCAATCTGATGACATGTTCCAAATAATTCAGCACACATAAGGCAAAGGTGGCTGACACATAGATCCACTTGCCAAAACGATTCATCGCCTGAGACTTCCCTGTTTGGAGGATGGTCCGAGGTGCTCTCCTGTGCAAGCTGTTTTTTGGTGGCCACAGCAACCACCATGGCATCGACCGGGGACCCTTTGGACCAATGCTGCCTATTCTGAGGGAACACTAAGTACTTTATCTGGGCACCTGGGGATAGGCTCAACTGTATCCAGCTCTTTTCATGCCCTAGATAAGATTAGATCCACAAGGGGATCTGCGGGAGGGGACACCCAGGAGGTAGAGGGTCCTGTACCAAATGCCTCCAGGAATACAGACTCATCTGGGTTTTGGCTTCTGGGTAGACCACCCACTACTTTGCTGCAAGATCTCCATGATGTCTCCAAAGGGTGATAGAGGAGAACCCACCCCTTCCTCCAAGTTGGTATCATCAGTGAGGGACTCCGGTGGGGAGGCTAAGTGCCTCCTCTTGCACGTGTGCTTCTGAGGGGGCTCCTCAGGGGGAAATTCCACAGAGACTCAGAGGAAGGGATGACCCCAAAAGCCTCAAAGTCAACACAACTCCCTAGGATCCAACGCTGAGGCTTCGGCTTCCAGAGTTCGTCAGCTCTGTAAAAGTCGGAACCAAACTATTTAGGGCAAAGGTCGGCACATCGGCGCTAACCCCTTGACACCAGGGAACCTCGGACCCAATTACTCTGAAACCAGTAGTCAGATCAGAGGAGGAGTAATACAGAGACAGGTTGACTGCATGTCCCCAGCCCCAGAGGGGGCAGAGCAGTCAATACTCTCAAACTGGATCTGGGCCCAAATGAATTTCCACATCATCATGTCCACCTCAGCTTCAGACGGGCTTCGAGAAGACCAGAAGGAAGATGCTGCCAATTGGGCCTGGAGTGGTGCCTGGGGAAGGCAAGAGTGGAGATCAAACACAGAGGCAGCCTCCAGGCTCCGGCAAAAAGTGAGGCAACCCGAGCCAAGGGGAGGCCCGGCTCGGATCTGGGCAGGACTTGCCCGGGGGTTCGGCTGAGGGAGAGCGGTCTGAGGATCACTTCCTGGTCCAATTCCATTCCTTAGGTTGGGCCTTCTTTTCATCCCCAGACTTCTTGGTGGGAGGTTGAGTCCTAGAAGCCAGGAGGAAGAAGAGGAAGAAGAAGCAGAGGCCTCCGTAAAGGGTGGAAGGAGGCCTTTCAAAATGAGTTTGTTCTTCCTGTATATCAATGTGCAGGGGTAGAAGCCCATGCAGATCGAGTAGGAGGATTCTAGGTGGGAGATACCTAAACAGACCATGCATAGAGTGTGGGCATCAGACGGGGAAGCTTATGCCCACACTCTGCACATTTGTTGAAGCCAGGCTTGGGGGTATCAGCCATGGACAATCAGGAAACAGACAATTACTCACACACACTAGGAAAAAAAGTAGAGAGAGAGTGACAGAGATTCTTTTCTTTATTTTTTTTAATAGATATCCCAACGCCTAAGCGCATAGAGATAGGGGAGGGTAAAAAAGGGTGAAGAAAGGTCGAAAGGAGTGAAAAATACCCAAGAAAAAAACACTTACAAACATGGACCCACACTGCTGTTCAAATGAGCAGTAAATGAGATCTGAGGGGAAGAGGGAGACAGGGACATTATGCATAGTGAAGGAGCTTGGGGTTTGAATCCGATGCTGGAGTATGAAGCAGAGTCAGATCCGTGCCGGATCAGAGTACCTCAGGTTGAAGGTCAAATGAAAACAACAACTTCAGATCATGGGTTTACTACTTTTTTTTTTTTTTTTTGTTTGTTTCTACTAATGCAGCAGTTTACAGTATTGTTACTGTTATGCAGTATATCTGTACGCTCTCTTCTGAACAATTTCCATTCACGCCAACATTACTTAAATTCCCTAATTCCTGATTTCTTTTAAGCCTCACTCCTCCTTACAAGCATTATGTATGTATTATTCTCACAAATTTTACTTATTTCTGTGAAATTTGCCCCTTTCCTAATGATCCCACTTTAAGTTCTTGTATCTCCTTAACAATATTTAGTACTTCAAATACAGTTGGTTTAGGTTTTGAGGTCCATTTTCTACCAGTTGCTTTTTTGACAGCCAACAGCATTACACTTATTAAGGCCTCCTCATGTCTAGACAACTCCGATCCTATATCCAAGCTCAAAAGAATAATTTTCCTAATTACAAACATTTGATAATCTCCCAACATTTCTGTCAAAGTACTCTATAGGGAATTATTAAAATACGCCACCTCATAATAATGATTCCCAATTACTTCAGTTTTCCACACTGCATTTCCAGCATTTGTTGTCTGCCCATGAAAAAATCTCTGAAGTCTACTTTGGGTATAAAAGTACCTATGCATGTCTGGTACCAGTAACAGCACAATGCAAGACAAAGGACATCCACATCTACCCTTGCATAATAGGCTGCCTGATTCAGCCACAAACTGGAGAGGGGCTGCTTGGGGCACTAGTGTATATCCTGCACTGCCTCAGCAAACTACGTTTCTACATGAATAAGTGATAGTTCAATTTATGCAGAGTCAGATCAGATACTTTTCTGGATACCCTTCTGGACACCAATTTAACCAAAGCCTTCCCACCACAGAAAAAAGTCAATTACTTTACTGACTTCTTTCAGGACACGGTGGGGAAGATCAGTGGTAGTAGACATGGAATTTCTGAACGTTCAGGGAACCACTACATTTAACATACTGATGAAACCTAACCTAGTCAGACTGTACAACAGGAAGCTTCAGTGGTTCCCAAGAATATCATGGATCTGCATTATAAATCCTTGGTGAATACATCCACATTTTTATCCCATGTTAGGAAGGAGCTGGAATGGTAGCTACAAGAAGTGCGAAAGAACAAGAACAAGGACATACCATTCAAAGAAACCACACCAAGCCAGGACTTAACCACAGATGCCTTGTACATGGCATGGGATGCAGACGCACACTAGACCACAAAATGCAGGGTTCTTGGAATCCCAGGGCAAAGAAGTTGCACATGCATGTATAAAGAAAGTAAAGGCGGTCATTCAAGCTCTCAAGACTTAAAAGACAGACTGGAATCCTGGGACCCTGAATGTCTTTATATGCAACACAATAGTTATTCAGTACATAAACAAAGAGGAACACATTCTTATCACCACTACTACAGGCTATCAATGTAGTCTTGGGAATAGGCCCTGGAATGCAAGTTGCTTCAGAAGGCAACATAAGCACCAACCATGGAAAACTCCATGGTGGACCAGATAAAGAGGGCTACAGCAGATTTCCACTAAAGAATGGTCGACTGTATACTTTCAGAAACCTCACTAACAGGTGGAGTGTAACAAAGAGACCGCTGTTTTGAGAAGCAACAGAAAATTAAGGAAATTATGTGCCAAAGCTCCACACAAATATGCTTGGGAGGTATATGCCTTCTCCCAAGATTAGGTGTCTATTTCTTTATGCTTTCCTTCCCATACCTACGCTCAGTTAGTTCAGAGGTTAGAGGAGGAGAAAGGATGGAAATGAATCTAATTGGCCTATACAATTCTCTCTCCTGCTTTAAGTGACAAGGAAGGAAACCCTTCTTGTGACAGCATTTAAACCTCCTGAAAGAGTGCAGGGGAAGATGCACAGTACACACAAACTATCCCACAGACTAGCAGCTTGGAAGATATGACTCTCTTGCCCTTCAGCCACATTTTTTCTGAGAATATGCTAAAAATTATGATAAAACTAGAAGGCCAAGTATGAGGAAATCACACTTAGCTTAATGGAAAGTTGCTCCTTCTGATAACAAAGGAAAAACAGTACTCAAAATATGCAGTGCCAGTGGTTCATTTTTCTGTTCTAAGCTGTTTTCTTAAGGTTTACTTTATGTCTATGTTAAAGTGCACCTCACAATTATTTCTGCCTGCTTATAGATCTTCCACTGATATCCAGATAACTAGTCAAACAATTCCCGAAGGGGATCCTCCACCAGACAGCCCTCTAGGAGGGAAGTGGCCCCACCATGAAACCTAGATTTTGTATTGGAAAAGTTTGACCCTACCACTTTCTGAATCAATGGTAACAAGACTCAAAAAAATTTCTATCCAGGAAAAAGTACAGTTTTGTACCTACCATAAATGTAGATGTTCGAGGATCCCCATTGCTGCAGTCCTTACTATTGGGTGTAGTCCGCTGTCCAGTCGGCCCGAATACCAGAGTATATGGCTGGCGTCGGTCAGGGCGCATTAGACTGACGTCAGTACGTCAGGGTACTAATGCGCATGACCGACGTCATATCCTCAGTCTTTTCTTGCCCCAGATGTCAGAAGACCCTAAAGACAAGGCCCAAAATACCTGCACCAAAAATATGTACAATATATACAAGAAAATATACAAAAATATCAGCATGTAACCTCACCTACACAACCACCCCTAAACACAGAGGGGAAGGAGGGAGGGTAAATTGGACTGCAGCAATGGGGATCCTCGAACATCTACATTTATGGTAGGTACAAAACTGTACTATGTTCTTCGTTCCCCATTGCTGCAGTCCTTACTATTGGGTAGAATCCCAAAGCAGAGGTAAGGAGGCTGGCAAATCATAAAGAAGCAGGAGCTGACAACATGCCTTGCAAAACAGCTGTGGCAAAACCAGCCCTAGACTTAGAGTAGATAGGAAGGTGATAATGCTTAGAGAAAGTATGCACTGAACTCCAAGTAGCTGCTTCCAAAATATCCTTAGTTGCCACCCCCCTTAGAAATGCTGTAGAAGTGGCAGTAGCCCTAGTGGAATGAGGCCTAATCCCAGCTGGAATCTCCTTGCCATGATGGGAATAACAAAATGCAATGCAAAAGCCAATCCACCTAGAAATAGTTTGTTTTGACACAGGCTTGCCCTTGAACTCAAAGCAAAAGAAACAAACAACCGCTGAGACTGCCTAAAATCCTTAGTCCTGCTTAAATAATAACGCAATTGCCTGTGTACATCTAAAGTGTGCAAAATCTTTTCCCCTTTATTTTGGGGGTCTGCATAAAAAGTAGGCAAATGAATTGTTTGGTTTAAAGCCACACTAGAAACCACCTTAGGCATAAAGGAAGGATTAGTACGTAATGATACCCTATCCTTATGGAAAATCAAAAAGGGCTCTACTGCCATAAGGGCCTGCAACTCAGACACCCTTCTTGCAGAAGTTATAGCCAACAGAAAAGCAGTCTTCCATGACAAGTATTTCAATTCAGCAGTAGCCGCAGGCTCAAAAGGTTGTAGAGTAAGTTTTTCCAACACAAAATTGAGATCCCAAGCAGGAGTAGGAGCTCTACGTGGGGGTCTTATATTCTTTGCCCCTCTAAGAAACTGCTTGAACAAAGGATGCGAAAACAATGGTGGGTCACAATCATAGTGAGCTGAAATTGCTGCAGCATGAATCTTAATGGAAGAGAAGGACAAACCTTTGTCCAATAACTCAGTAAGATATTGAAGAGCCACACTCAAATTAGGCTCAGAAATCTCCAAATTCTTTGCTGTGCTCCAAAATAAAAATCTCTTCCATTTTTCTGCACACTTTCCTTGTACTAGGTCTTCTAGCTTCCATAATCACATTTAAAACTTGTTGAGGAAGTTGAGACCTGCTGTGTTTCAACACAGAATATGCCAGGCTGTTAGATGAAGAGAGTGAAGCTTGACATTGAGCAGACGACCGTCCTTCTGAGATAACAGATGAGGAATCAGAGGTAAAGGCCATGGAGGCTTCTTTACCAGACTCCGTAGTAGTGGGTACCAGTGTTGCCGAGGCCAATCTGGAGCTATCAAAATCATCCTTGGCCTGTCTTGTCTGACCTTTAATAGTACCTTTGGAAGAAGAGGCAGAGGTGGAAAGGCATACACATGAAGATTTTTCCAACTGAAAGACAGAGCATCCACTTTCCAAGCTGTGTGATGAAACCCCTTTGTGCAATACTTTGGCAGCTGGTGGTTTAGTGGAGAAGCGAACAGATCTATGTCTGGAGTTCCCCATGACACTGTCAATTTCTGAAATACATGAAGATCCAGTTTCCACTCGTGGGGATCCATGATTTGTCTGCTTAACACATCTGCTAAGGAGTTCTGTGCTCCCGGCAGAAACCTTGCCTGAAGAGTTAGTTGCAAGCTTAGCGCAGTCTCCCATAAAATCATTGCTTGCCTGCATAGAGGATAAGAATGTGTTCCCCCTTGCTTGTTGATGTACCACATGACAGTTGTGTTGTCTGTTAGAATCAACACCTGCCCTGGAAGAATTAACTCCTTGAAAGCCATTAATGCAAACTGGACTGCTAACATCTCCTTCATGTTGATATGTAGATGCTGTAGTCTGGCAGGCCACTTGTCTTGTATCCACTTTCCATTTAGATGAGCTCCCAAGCAATGTCCGAGGCATCTGTCGTTAAAATCTGACTCGCCTCTGGCCGGGTCACAGAGAGTCCCTTGTTTAGGTGACATTCCTGAGTCCACCACAAAAATTCTTTTTGAAGGCAAAGTATTATTTGAATGACAGTGTCCAAATCCTGGCAGTGCTGTGTCCATACATTTTTGAGATACCATTGCAGCTTCCTCATATGCAGTTTGGCATTGGGAAGCACAAAGCGATTCATCGCCTGAGACTTCCCTGTTTGGAGGATGGTCCGAGGTGCTCTCCTGTGCAAGCTGTTTTTTGGTGGCCACAGCAACCACCATGGCATCGACCGGGGACCCTTTGGACCAATGCTGCCTATTCTGAGGGAACACTAAGTACTTTATCTGGGCACCTGGGGATAGGCTCAACTGTATCCAGCTCTTTTCATGCCCTAGATAAGATTAGATCCACAAGGGGATCTGCGGGAGGGGACACCCAGGAGGTAGAGGGTCCTGTACCAAATGCCACCAGGAATACAGACTCATCTGGGTTTTGGCTTCTGGGTAGACCACCCACTACTTTGCTGCAAGATCTCCATGATGTCTCCAAAGGGTGATAGAGGAGAACCCACCCCTTCCTCCAAGTTGGTATCATCAGTGAGGGACTCCGGTGGGGAGTCTAAGTGCCTCCTCTTGCACGTGTGCTTCTGAGGGGGCTCCTCAGGGGGAAATTCCACAGAGACTCAGAGGAAGGGATGACCCCAAAAGCCTCAAAGTCAACACAACTCCCTAGGATCCAACGCTGAGGCTTCGGCTTCCAGAGTTCGTCAGCTCTGTAAAAGTCGGAACCAAACTATTTAGGGCAAAGGTCGGCACATCGGCGCTAACCCCTTGACACCAGGGAACCTCGGACCCAATTACTCTGAAAACAGTAGTCAGATCAGAGGAGGAGTAATACGGAGACAGGTTGACTGCATGTCCCCAGCCCCAGAGGGGGCAGAGCAGTCAATACTCTCAAACTGGATCTGGGCCCAAATGAATTTCCACATCATCATGTCCACCTCAGCTTCAGACGGGCTTCGAGAAGGCCGGAAGGAAGATGCTGCCAATTGGGCCTGGAGTGGTGCCTGGGGAAGGCAAGAGTGGAGATCAAACACAGAGGCAGCCTCCAGGCTCCGGCAAAAAGTGAGGCAACCCGAGCCAAGGGGAGCCCCGGCTCGGATCTGGGCAGGACTTGCCCGGGGGTTCGGCTGAGGGAGAGCGGTCTGAGGATCACTTCCTGGTCCAATTCCATTCCTTAGGTTGGGCCTTCTTTTCATCCCCAGACTTCTTGGTGGGAGGTTGAGTCCTAGAAGCCAGGAGGAAGAAGAGGAAGAAGAAGCAGAGGCCTCCGTAAAGGGTGGAAGGAGGCCTTTCAAAATGAGTTTGTTCTTCCTGTATATCAATGTGCAGGGGTAGAAGCCCATGCAGATAGAGTAGGAGGATTCTAGGTGGGAGATACCTAAACAGACCATGCATAGAGTGTGGGCATCAGACGGGGAAGCTTATGCCCACACTCTGCACATTTGTTGAAGCCAGGCTTGGGGGTATCAGCCATGGACAATCAGGAAACAGACAATTACTCACACACACTAGGAAAAAAAGTAGAGAGAGAGTGACAGAGATTCTTTTATTTAATTTTTTTAATAGATATCCCAACGCCTAAGCGCATAGAGATAGGGGAGGGTAAAAAAGGGTGAAGAAAGGTCGAAGAAAAAAACACTTACAAACATGGACCCACACTGCTGTTCAAATGAGCAGTAAATGAGATCTGAGGGGAAGAGGAAGACAGGGACATTATGCGTAGTGAAGGAGCTTGGGGTTTGAATCCGATGCTGGAGTATGAAGCAGAGTCAGATCCGTGCCGGATCAGAGTACCTCAGGTTGAAGGTCAAATGAAAACAACAACTTCAGATCATGGGTTTACTACTTTTTTTTTTTTTTTTTTGTTTCTACTAATGCAGCAGTTTACAGTATTGTTACTGTTATGCAGTATATCTGTACGCTCTCTTCTGAACAATTTCCATTCACGCCAACATTACTTAAATTCCCTAATTCCTGATTTCTTTTAAGCCTCACTCCTCCTTACAAGCATTATGTATGTATTATTCTCACAAATTTTACTTATTTCTATGAAATTTGCCCCTTTCCTAATGATCCCACTTTAAGTTCTTGTATCTCCTTAACAATATTTAGTACTTCAAATACAGTTGGTTTAGGTTTTGAGGTCCATTTTCTACCAGTTGCTTTTTTGACAGCCAACAGCATTACACTTATTAAGGCCTCCTCATGTCTAGACAACTCCGATCCTATATCCAAGCTCAAAAGAATAATTTTCCTAATTACAAACATTTGATAATCTCCCAACATTTCTGTCGAAGTACGCTATAGGGAATTATTAAAATACGCCACCTCATAATAATGATTCCCAATTACTTCAGTTTTCCACACTGCATTTCCAGCATTTGTTGTCTGCCCATGAAAAAAATCTCTGAAGTCTACTTTGGGTATAAAAGTACCTATGCATGTCTGGTACCAGTAACAGCACAATGCAAGACAAAGGACATCCACATCTACCCTTGCACAATAGGCTGCCTGATTCAGCCACAAACTGGAGAGGGGCTGCTTGGGGCACTAGTGTATATCCTGCACTGCCTCAGAAAACTACGTTTCTACATGAATAAGTGAAAGTTCAATTTATGCAGAGTCAGATCAGATACTTTTCTGGATACCCTTCTGGACACCAATTTAACCAAAGCCTTCCCACCACAGAAAAAAGTCAATTACTTTACTGACTTCTTTCAGGACACGGTGGGGAAGATCAGTGGTAGTAGACATGGAATTTCTGAACGTTCAGGGAACCACTACATTTAACATACTGATGAAACCTAACCTAGTCAGACTGTACAACAGGAAGCTTCAGTGGTTCCCAAGAATATCATGGATCTGCATTATAAATCCTTGGTGAATACATCCACATTTTTATCCCATGTTAGGAAGGAGCTGGAATGGTAGCTACAAGAAGTGCGAAAGAACAAGAACAAGGACATACCATTCAAAGAAACCACACCAAGCCAGGACTTAACCACAGATGCCTTGTACATGGCATGGGATGCAGACGCACACTAGACCACAAAATGCAGGGTTCTTGGAATCCCAGGGCAAAGAAGTTGCACGTGCATGTATAAAGAAAGTAAAGGCGGTCATTCAAGCTCTCAAGACTTAAAAGACAGACTGGAATCCTGGGACCCTGAATGTCTTTATATGCAACACAATAGTTATTCAGTACATAAACAAAGAGGAACACATTCTTATCACCACTACTACAGGCTATCAATGTAGTCCTGGGAATAGGCCCTGGAATGCAAGTTGCTTCAGAAGGCAACGTAAGCACCAACCATGGAAAACTCCACGGTGGACCAGATAAAGAGGGCTACAGCAGATTTCCACTAAAGAATGGTCGACTGTATACTTTCAGAAACCTCACTAACAGGTGGAGTGTAACAAAGAGACCGCTGTTTTGAGAAGCAACAGAAAATTAAGGAAATTATGTGCCAAAGCTCCACACAAATATGCTTGGGAGGTATATGCCTTCTCCCAAGATTAGGTGTCTATTTCTTTATGCTTTCCTTCCCATACCTACGCTCAGTTAGTTCAGAGGTTAGAGGAGGAGAAAGGATGGAAATGAATCTAATTGGCCTATACAATTCTCTCTCCCCTGCTTTAAGTGACAAGGAAGGAAACCCTTCTTGTTACAGCATTTAAACCTCCTGAAAGAGTGCAGGGGAAGATGCACAGTACACACAAACTATCCCACAGACTAGCAGCTTGGAAGATATGACTCTCTTGCCCTTCAGCCACATTTTTTCTGAGAATATGCTAAAAATTATGATAAAACTAGAAGGCCAAGTATGAGGAAATCACACTTAGCTTAATGGAAAGTTGCTCCTTCTGATAAAGGAAAAACAGTACTCAAAATATGCAGTGCCAGTGGTTCATTTTTCTGTTCTAAGCTGTTTTCTTAAGGTTTACTTTATGTCTATGTTAAAGTGCACCTCACAATTATTTCTGCCTGCTTATAGATCTTCCACTGATATCCAGATAACTAGTCAAACAATTCCCGAAGGGGATCCTCCACCAGACAGCCCTCTCGGAGGGAAGTGGCCCCACCATGAAACCTAGATTTTGTATTGGAAAAGTTTGACCCTACCACTTTCTGAATCAATGGTAACAAGACTCAAAAAAATTTCTATCCAGGAAAACTGCTTCCTGACAATTGTCAGTTCTGCTATGGAGTCTTAGGATTACAGGTTCTCACATGTGAGCAGTCTATTTTTCCAGTTCTGTAAAGACATGGTAAGCCATCCACACTAACCCCTCTTTTATGTCAAGAGTCATTAAAGAAGTAGCTGAGAACCAAGCTACCGAACTGCCAATTTTCTTTTCCTAGCCCTCAGAATACAAGAGAAGGGACCTGTCATTTACTAAATGTGCACGGATAGCTGGAGTACTACTAGGACAGAATTAAAATCTTTTGCAAAATCAGATCCACTTTTGTTTCCTTTGGGAAAAAAATGATCAGTGGTAACAAAATTTACAGTTGTGTACTTATCATAACAGTTGATGTCTTTCTCTTAAATGTTGCAGCATTCTTCACCTAAGGGATCTCCTGCCAAGAACAGCCCAATGTGTGACCAGCATACCAAAGCCTTCAGCTCCTGTAAGAACTGTACACCGCATGTATGCGCCCCATGCACAAACTAGGGCATAACGGTGACATACGGACAGACACTCAGAAATGAAAAAGCCCCAGGAGGAACAGAATACCTTCAAGAACAAAAAGGAACATGGGTCCCCAGAAAGGAAAAAAGGAAGGAGTGAGAAGGACATCTACTGTTATGGTAAGTTTTTACACAACTGTACTACGTCCTGCCATACTACTGTCGGAGTATTCTTCACCTAAGGGAGAGTACAAGAGCTCAAGAGGAAGCCTGGGAGAATGAAAACAGAAAACAACCCTCCACAAGCCCATGCAGAATAGCTCTGGAAACATCATCCAACTTGAATGTTTAGTGAAGTATGAACAGAGGACCAAGTAGTAGCCTCAAGGACAGAATTGGTATCCACACCAATGAAAAAAGCACCAGGGAACTGCCTTAGTAGAATGTGCCTTTACAGATGAGAAAAGACATTTGCCATGAAAAGAATAACAAAAGGATATGGCCTTAGAAACCTAGGAGATGGAAACAGCCAAATCCAAAGTCCTGGGATGAAAAAAAATGTTCAGATTTACAAAAAACTTCAGTTTTATCCAAGTAGTGCCTAAGCTGTCTATGCAAATACAAGGGGTGAAGATCTTCTCACTAGCTTGATTGAGGAGAAGAAAAAAAGATGAACAGACTGACTAAGGAAAACTCATTAACCACCCTGAGCATGATAGAAAGATTAGTGGGAATTGACACCCTATTTCTGTGAAAAACTAAAAAAGGAGAAATGGACATGAGAGCTTGAAGTTTAGACACTCTCTTGGCTGAAGTAAGAGTCAAAAGCAAGAAAGCTGAAGAAGCAGGCTCAAAATGAGCCTGGGCCAATTTCTCAAGTACAAAATTGAAGTCCCAAGAAGGTGGGATGAGTTTCTTGAGAAGTCTGATACGAAGGACGTGTAAGGAATTGCTTGACTTCAAACCTAGAGGTCAAAAAAGGAGTCAAGGGCAGACGGGCAGAAATTGCTGACAGGTGGACTTTCAATGAAGAATATGCCAACCCAGCATGGAGAAGATCACACAAGTGAGAGAACCAGAGGAACCTCTACTGATAGAGGACCTTGACTGCGAGAGAGGGACCAGACAAAAAAAAATATTTTCCATTTGGACATGCATGATTTCCTGGTTGTGGGTTTCCTGGCCTCCTGAAGGACCTGATGCACTTCCTCAGAAAAGAGGTGCTTAAAAGGGATCAAAACCCTATCACCCCTGGTGTCATTTGATGAGTGGACAGGTGAGGATAGATAAGAGAACCCTTGTCTTGTGTGAAAAGATCCACCCAGTGAGGTAACTTGTGGTGATTGCCCCTAGCCAAGTCAGAAAGAAAGGGGAACTAATGCTGTCTGGGCCAAAAGAAAGCCATCAGCAAGATTCTGGAAAATTCCTGCCTGATTTTATGCAGAACGTGCGGCAACAGAGGAAGTGTGTGTGTGTGTGTTTGGGGGGGGGGGTGCTACAGAACCATCTCCTACCATGGAAAAAACAGGGCCATCCACTTTTTTTTTTTTTTTTTAAAGTCAGAGGACTTGGGACTTGAACAGAACAGAGGGCGCTGTCTGTTCAGAGGGGAAGCAAAAAGATCTACCTGAGGAATACCCCAGTTATGGACAATATCAAGGAAGACATCTCTGTGAAGCATCCATTTGTGAACTTGTGTGCTGGACCTGCTCAAAGAGTCTGCCACTACATTGTGCTCTCAGGGAATATAAACAGCCTGAAGAGTCACTTGATAGTGGACAGCTAGATGCCAGACCTGAAAAGCAAGTCTGCAAAGAAAATATGACCTCATGCCTCCCTGCTTGTTGACATACGATATCCCAGTGGTATTGTCTGTGAAAACTTTGAGGGACCAGGGATGAAAGAGGGAGTGAAAATCTTGTAGTGTCAGAAGGACAGCTCTCATCTCTTACGTTGATATGGGCTAATGTCTGATGAGGAGGCCAGAGACCCTGAACCTTCAAGGGGGCTAAAACAGGCACCCCAACCTCTGTCTGAAGCATCTGTAAAAAGCTCCTGAATGGGAAATGGAGCTTGAAAACAAAGCCCCAGACTGAGAGAGAGTTGATGAATCCACCACTGAAGTTCAAGGTTCAGACAAAAAAGGCACTGGGAACTCCAGGGGTGGTAATGTTGAAGCCACACCAATTTGAGGTACCACTGAAGTTTCCTCATATGGAGCCTGATGAGAGGGAGCAAAAGAATGGTGGAAGTCAAGAACCACAGGACACAGAAATTCCCTGGCCGTGACAGATGCCAGAGGAAGAACAGAATGGACAATGGTCATCAGAGACACAGCCTTGGAGGTAGGGAGAGATGCCAACATGAGAATCATCTGAAGCCTGCATGCAAAGAAAATATGATCCTGGGAAGGTATCAGAACTGCCTTCTGGAGGTTTATGGTGAACCCCAGCCTGTGTAATAGGCAAGGAGTAAACTGGAGATCCTGAAGCAGACTGCCAGGAGAAGGAGCTTGAATAAGCAGATCATCTAAACAGGAAAAAAATCTGAATACCTTGAAGCCTGGAAAAAACAATGACAGGAGCAAGGCATTTAATGAATACTCTTGGGGCAGTAGAGAGTCCAAAGCAGAGAGCTGAATATGCAAGGAGGAGACAGAAACGTAAATATATGCTGAAAAGAGGATGGCTGGGCATGTAAAGGTATGCATCCTTCAGATTCAGAGACACCAGACAAGTCTGAGAAAGAAGAAGAGAAAACAATGCCTGAAGGGATAACATCCGAAAGGAAGGAATCTTAAGAATGGTGTTTAGCAGGGGATAGATCCAAAACTGGTCTCCATGTACCCTTCCCTTTCATGGGACCAAAAATATTCTGGAATAGAATCCCTTCCTACCTGGGTGGGAGGCATAGCTTGAATAGTGTCCTGATCCAAAAGACAGTGAAGAACTGCTGGGAAATGAGAAAGCTGCTCCAGAAAATGTTGAATAATGCCTTAAAGGGAAAAAGAGGCTTTCAAGAGATGAAATATCCCTGACATATAAGGGAAGGCATGAGTCTGAGTAGACCTAGCAGGAGGAACAACACCTAGAACGTTTCCCACTCTTAGGAGGAGGGCGAAAATGCCTATGAGCAAAGGTAGACTTGGAAGGATAGTTCCTCCCTGAATATTAGGAATAGAAGAAACAAAAATTATGCTTCAGCTCCTGCAAGAATTTGCCCTTATGTTGGAGGGACTTAAATAAGTCAGCGGCTGCAGATTAAAAAAAAAAAAAACGTATGTTATCCAAAGGCGCATCTAAAAGGTGGGCTTTGATGTCATCAAGCAAACCCTGAAGATGAAGCCAAGGATAACACCTAATAACTGAACCAAAGGCAGCAGCCCTGGAAGAGAGAGAAGCTGCATCATAACTGTATTTGACTGAATAGTGAGCAACTTGCAAAGTGAAGCCCACCAAGGAAAGGGCTGAAGCCTTCCCATCAGAGTCTAGAATGTCAGAAATCACCCCGGAAACCTGAGAAAGGACAGTCAAAACATACCGGTCATACAAGTCTGGTAGTTAATGGCCCTAAAGGACAAGATTGCAGCAGTGTAAACTTTCTTCCCCAATCTTTCCATGGCTCTACTGTCCTTATCCGAAGCCAGTAGCTTGTGGAGAGTAACAACTTGGATGGTTTGTTAGAAGAGACTGACACTACAGAAAGGTCAAAGGAAGGGCATTTATAAAGAAATTTGCACTCCTCAGACACCTTTGTGGAACATATCCAGCTTTTTTGGTGCAGCAAGCTGAAAAACATGGGCTACAGTAGCTGTAGAAAAGGTATCTAAAAAGGCAGCCAGAACAGCAAGAAAAGCAGGTGGTTTGGGAAACTCCATCTGTAGGAGCTCAAAATACAATTTTTGATTATCAGAGACCTCCAAACAATCCCACTTAAAATAGTTCTTCACACAGGAAATGGTACCTCTAAAGGACAGCTCTTTCAAAGGGGAATCTGGACTTAAGGAATCCTCTTCCTCTGAACCTTAGTCGGAAGAAGGGATTTGAGAAGAATAAGCTAGGGAACACCCCCGCCCACCCACCACCGTGTCCAAATCACCATATGTGGAATCCAATTCACTAGGCCTCTTGACTGGAGTTAAAAACCACTGGGAGTAGGAAGAGAGACCCCTGGGGAAGGCTTCATGGTCATCAAAGCATTAAACCCTATCATTCATACTGGGGATCCTTCACAAAAGAGAAAACATGCTTTTTTTTTTTGTTTCTTTTTCTGTAGGACATCCACTCAAAACAACCTCGGGGGGTCAGACCTCTGACAACTTTATAATAGTGGCAGAAATCTCCTATGCCAGAAATTTTTTGGAATCCCCCTCAGTCCTTCAGATATCAGGTGAGGTTCCCCCTCAATAACAAGAACAGACATCTGAAAAGCCCTTCAAGGATTTGTTAGAAGCTGAGTCCATGCTGGCCTCCGACAGAGTAGCGGTAGAGGAATCCAAAGCAAGGGCCAGATGGTCTTCAGGGCTTTTGCCAGCCTCTAGAGAGACGTCTGAGGGAGGCTTCACAGCAGCTGGATTGAGCCTGACTTTTTCTGGCCTCTTTCTTGGCAGACGGCTAGCCCTTGGGATGGGAGGATTCTGCCACAACACCCTGAGCCAACAACCTAAGATGCAGGTTCTCTAGGTATACAGAGAAAGAGAAGAGGCGACCACATAGGGTATGAGGCACAAACGCCTGGCAGATAGAACACTGCGTGTGATCATGGGAAGAACCCAAACAAAAAATACCGTGATGGTCCTTATGGGGGAATCTGCCTCCCACACTGACATTTTGCCTTTCTGGATGACTCGTACGCAATAAAAGGAAGAGAAGAAACCCCAACAGGGCACTTAACTGGAAAAAAAAAATGGCCTGATAACCAGCACAGCAGAAGCGCATTCAGACCGACGTTCATTATAATGGTAGTTGGACTGATGGGAAAGTAATTTTGATTATCTGCAACCATACGTCTCCTTTTTATGTCCTACGTTGTGTGCAGGGAGCACACATGACATATGGCGCTTATGCTGTCTTTGGCAGGAGATCCCTTAGGTGAAGAATACTACAACAGTGATATGGAAGGAAGGACATCAAACTATTTCAAATCGGTTAGTACATAACACATACTTATGCTGTAAAAACCATGGCACAACTCTACAGGTAAAAGTCAGGCCCATTTCCATAAGGGGTGTCGCAGCTACTACTGCCTTCATGAAAGGAGTTCGCACACAGCATATTTTAGAAACTGACACCTGGTCCTTGGTTCACATATTCTCAAACCACTATGCAGAACGAATACAATACCCAGGCAAGAGCTAAATGTGCCTGTGCCATCCCTGGAAAGTGTTCTGCTGTCCTCATCCAAGGAGTGAGGCAACCACTCACCCTGAAAGAGGCAAGCATTAGGAACCCTCCTTATGCTTAAGACTTCAACAGTGATCAATGCAAAAAAACTGCAGTTGTGTAAAATCTTACAATAACAGTAGAAGTCTTACTCTTCACTGTTACAGTAGTCTTTACATAAGGGAACTTCTGCCAAGGATAGCCCATTGTGGCCAGTCTACCAAAGCCTTACGGTCTTATTGGAGCCTTACTTCAGATGAATTTCCCCTTGCAAGGTATAGGACATAAAAGTGATGCAAGGACACAAACCCTCAGAACTGAAAAGCCTCAGAAGGGACACAATACCCTCAGGGACAAAGAAAAATATGTATATGCAGAAGGAAAAAGGGGAAGAAGGAAAGGACTAAGGACCCCCTTGGCCAGGAGGGCAACAACAATACAGGGCAAGAGTTAGAACAGAGAGGAAAGAAGGGAGGAACCGAATACTGCAACTGGAAAGAGAAGGGCATCTACTGTCATAAGATTTTACACAACTGTAATATGTCCTTCCATATCAGTGTTGCAGTATTCCTTACATAAGTGAGTTAAGAGGAAACCTGGGAAGGGGAAAGCACAGAAGGGCTCTCTACAAACCCAGTTAAAGTCTTACCCTAATAAAATGCACCTTTACAGAAAATGAAAGATGTTTGCCATGCAAAGAATAGCAAAAGGAAATGGCTTTAGAAATCCAGGAGGAAACAGTTTGCTTACAGACAGCCAAACCCAAGTCCTAGGATGAAAAGAAACAAAAATATGCTCAGATTTGTGAATAACTTTAGTTTTATCTACATAATACCTCAACTGTCTTTGCAAATCCAAGGTGGGAAGAACCTTCACACTGGCATACAGAGGAGAAGGAAAAAAGGAAGCGAGATGAATACACTGATTTAGGCACAACTCATTGCCCACCTTGTGCATAAAAGAATGATCAGTATGAACAGACACCCTGTCTCTATGAAAAACTAAAAAAGGAGGAATAGTCATGAGAGGCTGAACATCAGACGTTCTCTTGGCAGAAGTGGGAGCCAAAAGAACAGTCTTTCAAGTACAATGTTTTAAGAAAGATAAAGAAGCAGGTTCAAAAGGTGCCTGGGTCAATTTTTCAAGTACAAAACTAAGGTCCTTAGAAGGCAGAACAACCTTCCTGGGAGACCTGATATGAAGGACACCTTTAAGAAACAGCTTGACCTCAAACCTAGAGGCCAGATGAGCAGAAATTGCTGACAGGATAGCTTTAATTGAACAGTATGCCAACACAGCATAGAGCAGATCACACAAATAGGAGAAAACCAGAGGAAAATCCAGAGATAGGGTATCCTGATGGTGACAGAGGCACCAGACAGAAAATTTTCTCCATTTGGACAAATATGATTTTCTGGTAGTGGGTTTCCTGACTTCTTGCAGAATCCAGAGCACATCCTCAGAAAAGAGGTGTCTAAAAGGTATCAAAACCCTATCACTCAGTTTTATTTGAAGAGTGGACAGGTGAGGATGGATAAAAGATCTCTTGTTTTGTGGAAGAGAATACACCTGGTGAGGTTACTTGTGGTGATTGTCCCTGGCAAAGTCATAAATGAGACAGAAACAATGGTGTCAGGGCCAAAAGTGAGTTACTAGCGAGGTTCTTGCAGAGTCCTGCCTGATTTTGTGCAGAACTCATGGTAATAGAGGAAGGGGGGGGGGGGTGTACAGAAACATTTCCTTCCAAGGAAAAGGCAGGGCATCCACTTTCCAAGCCGGAGGACTTGGGACTCTGGATTTGACTAGAGGAAGTGATCTGTTCAGAGGGGAGACAAAAAAGATTTACCCAAGAAACCCCACAGATGGACAATGTCCAGGAGCACATCTCTGCCAAGCATCCAGTCATGAGCTTGTGTTCTAGACCTACTCAAAATCTGCCACGAGATTGTGCTCCGAGGGAATAACTGCCTGAAATGTCACTTCATCCTGGATAGCTAAATTATCCACACTTGAAGAGCTAGCCTGCAAAGGAGATAGGACCTCATGCCTCCATGCTCGTTGACATACTACATCACTGTAGTATTGTCTGTGAAGACTTTGACAGGCCTAGGATGGAAGAGGGAATGAAAAGCTTGTAGAGCTAGAAGAAGAGCTCTCATCTTTTTTATGTTGATATGGTCTGACCTCTGATGAGGAGGCCAAAGATCCTCAAATTTTAGGGGTCACAAAAAGCTTCCCAACTGATGTCTGTAGCATCTATGATGAGCTCCTGAGAGAACGGAGAGAGAGAGAGAGAGAGAGAGACAGAGAATAATTCCACCACTGAAGCGTGAGCTTAAGACAAGGAAGAAAAGGAACAGGGGGAACTCCAGGGGGTGACAATGTTGGAGCCACACTGATTTGAGGTACCACTGAAATTTCCTCATATGGAGCTCCGCGAATGTTGGAGGCCATAAATCCCAGAATCCTGACAAATACACTAGCCATGACAGACAGCAGAAAAGGAGATTGGAAAAAGGTCGTCAGGGAAAGATGCCAGCATGAGAACAGTCTGAAGCCAGCATCTGAGAAAAACATGATCCTGAAAAGTTGTCAGGACTGACTTCTGGAGGTTTATGGTGAACCCAAGACTGTGTAAAAGACAAATGGTAAACTGGAAATCCTGCAACAGATTACTGGTAGAAGGATCCTGAATGAGTATGCCTAGGTAGCAAACAATCTGTATTCCCCTGAAGCCTGCAAAAGGTAATGAAAGGATGGAGGCATTTAGTGAACATCTTTTGGGCAGTAGAAAGGCCAAACTGCAAAGCAGAGAACTTAAAATGCAAGGAAGGAAGAGCGAAATGAAAAAAATTCCTGAAAAGAGGGTGAATAGGGATGTACAAGTATGTATCCTTAAGATCTAGAGACTGATCTAAAATGATTACAGAACCTCTGGGAAACGAGGAAGCTGCTCTCAAGGAAGTTGAGGAATGCCTGTGGGGGGGGGGTTCCAAACCATGAAATATCCCTAATGGGTAATAAACAGCATCCATGAGTCTAAGGTGATCTGATGCCAATTTAGAAGAGATAAAGTAAGGTGGACCTGGCAAAGGTGAAGGGATGGTCAAATGTCAAATAGAAGCAGGCCTGTCCTGTAAAAAAGGTTTCTGGGAAGGAGGAATTTGAGTAGACTTACCTGGAGGAACACGCCTATAACCCTTCTTATCTTTAGGAGGATGGCAAGTCGGTCTACAAGGCAGATTTAGAATGATAACTCCTCTAGAACATGGAAATAGAGGAGATAAAAATATGTTTAAGTTCCTACAAGTCGTTACCCTTATGCAGGAGAGACTTAAGTCAGCAGCAGTTCCAAAAAAATTTTTGTTATCCAGAGGAGCATCCAAAAGCTTGGCAGTAATATCATCAGGCAAGACCTGAGGACGTAGTCAAGAATAATGCCTCATCACTGAACCAAATGCAACAAACTGCACTTTATCAAGTAATGGGCAACATGAGAAGTGGACCCCAGCATGGAAAGAGCAGAAACCTTCCCATCAGAATCAGGAAGATCAGACACCACCTTAGATACCCGGGAAAGGAGGGCCAAAACATACCTGGTCATATGGGTCAGGTAATGAATGGCAGTATAAAGACAAGGTGGCAGGAGTATAAACTTCCGTGCCCAACCTTTCCATGGCTCAACTATCCTTATCAGAAGGAAAGAGCTTGGTAGATGGCAACAACTTGTAATATTTGTCAGAAGAAAATGAAACCACTGAAGGATCGGCAGAAGGGTCATTATACAAAAATGTGCAGTGCTCAGACATCTTGTAGAACCTATCAGTTTTTTTTTGGTGCAGGGGGTTGAGAGTCAGCAGAAATGGTATCGAAAAGGGCACCCAAAAAACAGGAGGGACAACTGACTGTTTGGGAGACTTCATTTGTAGGAACTCATTTGCCAAAAGAATAGCTCTTCTAGGGGGAATCTAGACTCAAGGAAAAGTACAGTTGTGTACACCTACCATAAATGTAGATGTTCGAGTGTCTTCACTGTTGCAGGCATGACTGTAGGGTTCTCCCCTGCCAGCAGGCAGCCCTCGGTCGGCCAGAATCCCAAAGTCTGGGTCTGGCGTCGGCTGTTCAACCATGCTCCCTGACGTCAGAGCGCCAGAAGTACAAAGCTGACAGCCGACGCCATCTTCTCCAGTTTTTCTTGCCCCAGATGTCAGGAGCCCCAAAATGAAAAAGGTCCCATAACCATTGCAAATATACCTCAGAAGAATGGTGAAAAAAGGAAATACACAAAGGAAAAATAAGAGGGGACTGGAGGGAGGGAAACCCAGACTGCAACAGTGAAGACACTCGAACATCTACATTTATGATAGGTGTACACAACTGTACTATGTACATCGTGTTTCACTGTTGCAGTCATGACTGTAGGGTAGAATCCCAAAGCTGAAAGAAAGGGAGGTGGTCATAATGAAGAATGGCCGGCTAAAAGGCCCTGCAAGACTGCAGAGGCAAAGCCAGCCCTAGACTTAGAGTAGAGAGGAAGATTGTAGTGCTTTGAAAAAGTATGCACTGAACTCCAAGTTGCAGCTTCCAAAATGTCCTTGGTAGGAACTCCCCTGAGGAAGGCCACAGAAGTGGCAGCAGCTCTGGTGGAATGAGTCCGTATACTTCCTGGGATTTGTTTTCCACGGTGAGAATAACAAAATCTGATTCCATGAGCAATCCATTTAGAAATGGTTTGTTTTGAAATGGCTTTACCTTGGGAACTGGAAGCATAAGCAACAAACAATTGTTCTGATTTTCTGATGTCCTTGGTTCTGTTCAGGTAAAAACGTAGCTGTCTGTGTATATCCAAGGAATGTAAGATCCTTTCCCCTTTATTTTGAGGAGTGGGGAAAAAGGTTGGCAAGTGTATAGTTTGATTTAAAGCCACTTTGGAAACCACCTTAGGCATGAATGTAGGATTAGTCCTCAAAGACACCCTGTCTTGATGAAAAATAATATAAGGTTCCACAGCCATAAGGGCTTGTAACTCTGAAACTCTCCTGGTAGAGGTTAGGGCTAACAGGATGGCTGTCTTCCAAGATAAAAACTTGATGTCAGAAGAGGCAGCAGGCTCAAAAGGAGGCAAGGTTAGTGTTTCCAAAACATAGTTGAGATCCCAAGCAGGAATAGGAGGAGATCTAGGAGGTCTTAAGTTCTTAGCTCATCTGAGAAACTGACGCATGAGCTGGTGGGAAAAGATGGGAGGGTCTGTATTATAATGAGCAGAAATAGCAGAGGCATGTATCTTAATGGAAGAAAAAGAGAGACCCTTATGTAAGAGATCTGTCAAGTACAGTAAAATCAAAGTAATGTTTGGAAGAAGAGGATCAGAATCCTGAGCCTGCATCCAGGAACAAAATCTTTTCCATTTGCCTGCATAAGATTTTCTAGTACTAGGATGTCTGGCTTCTAAAATGACATCCATAACCTGCTTGGGCAGTAAAGAAGAAATCAAAGGCCCTGGATTAACCAGGCCGCCAGGTTGAGAGTTCTGACATGAGAGTGTAGGACCTGACCCTGATGTTGGGACAGAAGGTTCGGAGACTGAGGTAAAACCCAAGGGGGGGTCCAGGCATAGGTTTTTTAAAGTTGGATACCAAAACTGCCAAAGCCAATTTGGAGCCAGCAAGATCATCATCTTGGGCTTGTCCTGTTTTATCTTCAATAAAACCCGTGGAAGAAGAGGAAGAGGCAGAAAGGCATATCCCGAGAGGTTCCTCCAACTGAATGACAGGGCGTCCACTTTCCAAGCCTCTCTGTGGAAAGTCCTGGTGCAAAAAGGCTGTAGTTGATGATTGAGATGGGATGCAAAGAGGTCTATGTGAGGACATCCCCAGACTGCTGTTATCATCCTGAATATTTTGGTGTCCAGCATCCACTCGTGTGGATCCGAAAGATTTCTGCTCAGACTGTCTGCTAGGAAGTTTTGTTTTCCTGGTAGAAACTGAGCTTGAAGATCCAGATTGCAAGCTAGAGCTGTGTTCCATAGATCCATGGCTAGTCTGCAAAGGGGGTAGGAATGAGATCCCCCCTGCTTGTTTATGCACCACATAACTGTGGTGTTGTCTGTCCATATTAACAGTTGTCCTGGTTGTAAAAGATTCCTGAAGGCCAATAGAGCTTTCTGAACGGCTAACATTTCCTTTAGATTGATATGCAGGTGCTTCTGATCCTTTGTCCAAAGGCCCTGCAAACAATTGCCCTGAAAATGGGCTCCCCAAGCATAATCCGAGGCGTCCGTGGTTAGAATCTGAGAAGCAGGAGGCAGACGGAAGGGCTTCCCTTTGTTTAGTGCACATGCCCTGGACCACCAAAGAAATTCCTTTTGAAGGCAGGGAAGGACGGAGATCAGTATGTCTAAACTGTGGCAATGCTGAGACCATACACTTTTTAGGTACCACTGTATTTTCCTCATGTGTAGTCTTGCATATGGTACGAGAAGGATGCAAGAGGCCATGTAACCCAAAGCCTGCAGGAATTTCCTTGCAGATAGACGAGTTAAAGTTGCCAAGGTTTTGAAAGTTGAAGCCAGCTGTAACTGTTTTTCGGATGTCAGAAATGCCATCTGGGTTGTGGTGTTTAGAAGTGCACCCAGAAAAGTCATCTGTTGTGATGGTGTCAAATTTGACTTTTTTATGTTTACAGAGAATCCCAGGAACTTGAGGAGGTTCTGTACAAAGTCTAGATGCTGGAGTAAGACATCCTTGCTGTCTGCCTGAATTAGACAATCGTCCAGATAAGGGTAAATTTGAATTCCCTTGAGTCTGCAGTAAGCTACTACTGGAGCCAGGCATTTGGTGAAGACCCTGGGCGCAGTAGATGATCCAAAGGGCAGCGCAGAGAATTGAAAGTGTCTCGATCCGGCTTTGAACCTGAGGTATTTTCTGCGATCCTGCCTGATGGGAATGTGTAAATATGCCTCCTTTAAATCCAAAGTTACCATCCATGCATTTTTGGACAGCATTGGAAGTAGCTGCTGTAGAGTAAGCATCTTGAATTTTGGAATTTCTAGGAAGGTGTTCAAGACCGACAGATCCAGAATGGGTCTCCATAAGTTTTGCTTCCTTGGGACTAGAAAGAGCCTTGAATAAAAACCTTTTCCTATCTCTGAAAGAGGAACCAGTTCTATGGCATTCATAGCCAAAAGAGCTTCCACCTGGTTTAAGGCCTCTGTCCATTGATGTTTTGGAAGGTCTGGCCATCCGCTTGGCCTTGGCAAGGTGTGAAAATGGAATTTGTAACCTCTTAAAACCACATCCAAAACCCATTTGTCTTGGGTTATTTGAGTCCAATTTTGATAAAAAAGAGAGAGTTGTCCTCCGAGAGGGGCTTCCAGGCAAGAAGCTCCTGTAACCCAACAGAGGGAGTCATAGAGTTTGTTTTCTTTGAGATTGTGACCTGTCCTCTCCTCCCCTAGGAGTGGAAGCAGTCCACTGTCTTGGTCTATAAGTAGCTTGTGTTTGAGGCCTCCCTCTGGAACGTCTATATCTACCCCTCTGAGGCCTGTCTGAAGAGAGAAAGGACCAATTTTTAGAAGACCAATTCCTGCTAAATCTAGGAGGCTGTACTTGTAAGAAATCTTTAACTGTTTGCATGGATTTCGCCTTATCCTCCATCTTTTTAATCACCTCTTCAGCTTTTGATCCAAACAAAACATTATGCTGAACAGGAGCATCCAATAATTTAGCCTTTAATTGTTCCGGTAAATTTTGTTCCTTTAGCCATGCATGCCTTCTAATGACTGTGCCAGAGGCCGCAGCCCTACAAGAAGCCTCCAAGGCATCAAATCCACAGTGTAAACCATGCTTCCCAACCTGTTCAGAGGCATGCAATAAGTCATGTAATTCCTTATCTGCACAGGCAGAAATGGAAGTAAGCTTTTGTTTTAAGACAGACAGTAGAAATTGCTGGTATTTAAACATATGAAACTGACAGTTTAAAGCCCTAATGGACAAAGTAGTAGAAGTGTACACCTTTTTGCCCCATCTTTCTAAGGCTCGAGAATCCTTTTCAGTAGGAATAGGATTTTTGGCAGAAGCGGCCTTAGCTCCCTTAGGACCCTGAGAAATGGTTTCAGGGTCGGCAGAAGGGTTCTTGTATAAAAACTGATGGGAATCAGGAACCCTGTAATATCTATCAGGCTTAACAGGAGCAGGAGGAAAAGAGTCAGGGGTTAAGTTAGCCTCCGAAAAGGCATCATCCACAATATCCAAAACAGGAGGAATAGCCAGGGGTCTATGTTGGGGAAGAAGAAGAAATTCCCTCAGTCTTTTCTTGGATTCCGAATACTCCTGTCCTTCCCAGTGGAAATGTTCCCTCATTTCATGCAAAGTTTCCCCAAAAGAAAAATCCTCAGGGGGAAAAGCTGAAGGAATGGATTCTTCGGCATCAGAATCCTCATAAGGAGGGAAAGAATATTCCTGATCGGAAGAAGAAACAGAGGAAACAGAAGCCTGATCAGAGGAATCATAAGAAATATCCTGCCTAGGCCTTTTGTCTGGAGGGGGATGAGAACCCCTAATCATAGTAAGTAAATCCTCAGCCATCTTGAGTAACTGTTTCTGTGACTTGGGAGCCGGTTCAGAAGAGGCTTGTGTAGAAGTCTTTGATTTTGTAGGAGTCTTTGCCTTTGTCTTTGGCTTTGCCTTTACTAGTAGCTGAGTAGGCCTGAAAACCCCTTCAGAAGCCGGTACCTGCACAGCGGCTCCGGACCCACCCAAAGGAGCATTGTCCGAAGGTCCAGCAACAGGAATATTTAAAGGCCTGGTTGACTCCTCATGAGAGTCCGTTTCGGCCGTCAGTTCTGAAATGGCCGACGACAGGGGCTGCAAAAGCGTCTCACTGACGACGGCCAAACCTGAAGCTGGCTCCAGTAGTGCGCTATCATCAGATTTGGACCTCGGAGGCCTGTCTTTATCCTTGCGACGTTTGTGAACTCCGGTAGCCGGAACCGTATCCGACGACATTTTGTAATTAAAGCGCCTACCGAAGTAATGAAAGGCAAAATCGTACCTTCGCCTAATTGTACGCTGATTGAATCTAGCACAAAACCGACAACTAGCTACGTCGTGGTCTAGGCCCAAGCAAGGAATACAGTAAAAATGAAAATCCTTATGAGGTATTTGCTTCCCACATGAAATACAATTATTAACTTTTTCTGACATCGGAGTGGAGCAAGAAAAATAAGTTTCCCCAACGGGGTACTTAGCTTTGAGTGGAGAAGAAAAATCTTCGGATTGAAGTATATCAGTAAAATTCGTCAGGAGTCAGCCGACCGGCACTTGCGAACTGCTATCACCGCACGGCAAGAAAGACTGGAGAAGATGGTGTCGGCTGTCAGCTTTGTACTCCTGGTGCTCTGACGTCAGGGAGCATGGTTGAACAGCCGACGCCGGACCCAGACTTTGGGATTCTGGCCGACCGAGGGCTGCCTGCTGGCAGGGGAGAACCCTACAGTCATGACTGCAACAGTGAAACATGATGAACATCCATAGTCCAGAGCAGAAGGGATTTGGGAAGAATAAGCCAGGGATTTTTCAAAATCCAAATCGTCATCCAGAGAATTCAATTCCCTTGGCTCTTTAACCGGAGTGATAGATGGGGGGAGACCGGGACAGCCACCCCTTGAGGAGGCTTCAAGGCCATAAAGCATTAAACAGACCCAGAGTAAAATTCTGCAATTCACATCTGGATCTTTAACAATAGGGGGAAATAAGTTTAGTTTACTGCTTCTTTTTCCTCGGGACGTCCACCCTAAAAAGCAGTGGTTCAGACCCTTGATAAGCTTCACTGATGGTGGTGGGTATTCCCTTCCTTACTAAAATCTGAGGAATCTTCCTCAGTCCTTCGGATATTATCAGCCGTGGTTCCCCCTCAACTTCAAAAGCAGATGTTGGAAAACATCAGAGGATGTGCAAGAATTTGTATTTATGCCAGCCTCTGATGAATCACAGCAGAGGAATCTGAAGCAAGCACTAGACAGTCTTCAGGACTTTCACAAGCCCCTAGAGAGATACTCTGAGTAGGCTGGACAGCAATCAGATTAGACAATCTTTTTGGCCTTCTTCTTGACAGATGGCTGACCATCAGGATAGGAAGGTTCTGCCACTGTACCTTGAGCCAACAGCTTAAGTCGTTGGTTCTCAAGACATATGGACAAACAGAAGAGACGACTATATAGGGTCTTAACCACCAACGCTTGGCAGACACAGCATTACATATGGATGTCAGAAGCACCCAAGGAAAAAAAGTCACTGGGGAATCTGCCTTCCACAATGATATTTCCTTTCCTGGATGACATGAATACAAACAACATACAAACTAGAAAAATAAGAGAAGAAACCTCAAATGGGGCACATATCTGAAAGCTGCTTGGTAACCAGCACAACAGAAGGGTGTTCAAGCCAGTGTTCAACTGGTGGCAAAGATATTCTGAAGATTTACAACTGTACATCACCTTTATGCCCCTACACCTTGCATGGGGTGCATAATTGTGACGTATGATGCCTATAAGCCTAAAGGCTTTGGTATACTGGCCACAAATTGGGCTTGGTAGGAGATCCCCTATGTAAAGAATACTGCAGCAGTGATATGGAAGGACAACTAAGTACAGTTGTGCAGGCAAATTAACAATGTTGGATGCCTGAATGTGGTCACAGTAGCAGCCCTGTCTCCCTCCCTCCACCTCCTCTACTACAATGAGACTATGAGGAGCCACAGTATGCACCCAGATACCACTTTCTCCTTCACAGTTATACCATTGTTCCCCTCCTCTCCTTGTTCACACTTCCCACAGAGGGCTAGAATTCTCCAGATCACAAGTGGCATCCCTAGGGCAAAATTTGCTAGTAAACACTGATAGCAGCATGTCTCTGCCTTGATTGGAAGACAAGGAAGAATCAGAGATGGTGTGAGCTGACTTACATGAAGATGGCTCTGGTAATCAAATATCAGCCCTGCTATGGAGGAAGGGTGCTAAGTAAACCAGTAAGGCGAGATGTCAGTCAGCACCAAAGTTCCCCTCCCATCTAATTATGGCAAGTTGCCTACATAGCTGTACTTCTTCCATATTCAGAAAATTACTTAGAAAGCCAACAGCTAAACAGTTCATAAATACAGAGAATTGAAATATTAACTGAAATGCCACTTGAAAATGTTTATTAGAACATGTTAATCAAGAGCTTTAGCAATGTTTTAAAAATGTTGCAAACTGCCACTATTAAAATATCTTGCTAAAGAAGATTCACAGACTGAATCAATGTATATAAAAGTGCAGTATTAAATTGGTTCAATTCAATAGCATACAGTGATGTTTAAACTACAATCCAGTACTGCTTGCCTCAAAAAAGGATATGCTCTTTTGCATCTGAAAAAAGGGAAGATACAAAATACATGTGCATCTTTAAATATTTGGTGTTTTTTACGTCATTCATAGTCCCATATGCCAACTACGTATTCTGGTATCCTGTACACCTGTGCACAGTCTCAAAGTAAAGATGATGGAGCCAGCAGGAGGACTACCTTCATTTCTCACCGTTTATTTAATACTTCTGAATAAAAAATGTCACATAAACTTCCAGTGGGGATGGAGATGTGACATGTGCTTTTGTGAAGGTCTCTGGTAATCAAAAATATCTCTGAAGTACCCCCCCCCCCATAAACTAAGGTTTCCTGCCAAAAGAAAAAAGAAAAATGAAAATTGAATACTTGCAACCAGTTTCTGAGGGAGCAAAGACGTATTGTGAATGTTTAGAGGCAAAAGACGAGCACAGAAAAGGGTCAAAAATGTATATGACACCTGCAAGTCCTGCTTGGCTAATACATCCACTTCAATTATGCAGTCCGATAACACCTCCCCCGGCAACCCAACTCCAGGTGACAAACCAACTTCTGCAGGCACTTCAGATGTTTCCCTCTTGAAAAACATGCAAGAACTGCAAATATTAAACTCCATATTGGAGTCGTACATACAGTGGGCTGAAAGCAGGTTGTCAGATATAGAAGGCATCCTCATATTGAACTCAGATGAACTCAAGGGGCCTGGAGGGGGTCAAGCTAGCACGTGGAATGTAGGAGCTGTGCAGCTGAAAGAAGAAAAGAGGTGATGGAGGGGAAAATAATTGAGTTAGAAGACCGGGCAAGGTGCAAGACCCTGCAAATTACTGGTGTCTATAAGGACATGGAGGGAAAATTGTGCAGAGTATATGAAGGATAAGTTTTCAGAGTAGTCAGGTATAACGTTAGATCACTGGACACTGAACAGGCCCCACAGGGTATTTCTACCAGCAACAGCTTGATGAAAGGGTTCCTGACCAATTCTGGCACATTTTTTGTCTTACAACATCAAAGACTTCTTCATACATTTTGGATGCCAGGCAAAATAATTATCTGTCAAAACTCCAGAGTCCTTTTTGACAATGACTATTCCACAGAAATGAGATGTCAAGATGAATGTATTTATTTCTAGCTTTACTACCACAATCTTGAAGCCCACATGCTTGAAACTCAATCTTGAAGTTATAATATTGAAAGATCAAAATGCTGAAAGATCACAATGTCTAAAAATATTGAATACTGAATTCTCTTACCAGTGTCAATCCAGGAACGAATGGTAACATAGGTCCTGCAAGGGGGAGGGGGGCAAGTTCAGGATTCCGACACTGCGGTCTTCAGCATTTTGAGCTTTCAATATTATGGCCCCAGGATAACGAGTTTCAGGCATGTGGATTTCCAGATTGTGACAGAAAACCTTATTTCTGTAAATAGACCTTGGTGTAAGAATAACTTGAAAGCTCAGCGTATTTATCCTGCTCTCTTACGGAGCTTATTTAAAGGTGCCTTGCATTCCTTTTTCTTCTTCTGCAGAGGCTCTGAACAAAAATTCAGAAATGGATGGAAGTTGACAATGGAGGAAAAAAAAGAGAAAGTTCTATACCTCCAAAGAGGCTGCCAAAATCCTTTATTCAGGCAGAAGGGAAGCTGTTGATGAGGCAACATGAGCTGCAAGATGGAGAACAAATATCAGCACAGGCATACAAAATGGGAATTTTATAAACTGGTTACAGTCTGGTGGAGAGTAAATTGGTTACAATCTGGGAGAGTGATTGGCTGGGGAAAAAAAAGAAAAAGGAAACTGGTGGTTAGGAGATAGTGCTCACTGAAAGCAGTCAGAGGTCTTCTCAGTTGGGAGAGCTATAAAGATAATACAAACCAGTTACACCTTAGTACAAGTACAGGCTGCACCATGAACCTTAGCATGGATATCCTTTCTTTTAGGTTAACTCAAGTCTAAGTGTGGCTGTCACTTTGGGACATTTGTTCCTATTAGAAGGGTAAAATATCAATATTTGAAGATGTACATAGTTTTGTGTGTTAGTATTAAATTAATAGGTTTTAGGGGGGCATTCTTTTTGAGGGCTTTCAATAAAACAAAACATTTTGTAAGATGTCACACATGCTCAAATGGCTATGACAAGAAACAACTACATAAAAGTTCAACCTGCCAGAAAGTGCATGCATGTAACACAAAATATGGAACTAGACATTTAACAAAAAAGGTGTTACACATAAACAGTAGTAATGATTAAAAAAAGCATGATTGTATTAAAAAGTTATGTCTTTAAATGTCAATATTGTCACAGATGATTACAAAAAGAAAGAATAGTGAACTATATTTAAAATATGTAGAGTGCAAATAGCTACGTTACAGGAGACACACTTGGAAAGGTGAACCTGAGGAAGGATCATCTGGAAAGAACTGAACATCTGAATTTGATAAAAATTTTCAGGATGGTTATTCAGCGGAATATCTGGGACAAAGGAAAACATGAGTACTTATATTAACTGCAAGAGAATCTCCAATAGTGTTAGAAGTGGATAAAAAAGATAATAATGGCAGATTTATAGTGTGAAGGGGCTACTGACAAAAGATGAGGATTACATTGACACACACATATATATATATATATATATATATATATATATATATATATATATATATATATATATATATATATATATATATATATAGACATATATATATATATATATATATATATATATATACACACACACACACACACACACACACACACACACACATACACACACACACATACACACCACCTAAAACTGCTATAATGGAACTTAAAAAATTCTGGGAGAAATAATCAGTTTTCGGCAATGAATGTTACTTATCGGTGGGGAATGGAATTTGATTTGCAGCAATGAAGCTGTGTTTGAGGGACCCAGAATGGAAAATATAAAAGAGGGTACATTTTTGAAGAAATTTATGAAAATATTTGGCATGGAAGATATTTATTAGGTAACAGGAATTCTGGGTGAATTAACGCATTATTCCTAAACATATAAAAACTAGGTTAGGCTAGACAGAATTTACATTTCACAGGAACATGTGCATTTAATTCCAGGTCTTGATAGCACCAATAACTATTTCAGATCATGCACCAATAATAAATAAAACAAAAACACAGCATAATGAAATAAAAATGAGACAGTGGGGTTTTCCCATCTATCTCTTAAAAAGGGGGGAATTTAAGAAATGGGCAGTGAAGATTATTCAGGAGCTATTTGAGAGGATAAAAATTACTTCTGAAAATATATCTAGGGAGTGGGATAAAATTAATGTGGCCTTTAAAATAGGGTGCAAATAAAAGAAAGGGAGCTATAGTTAAGAAGTAAAAAGAATTATATAGAATGACTGACAAATGTTAAAGTATTGCAAAATAGGAAAAATCTCACAGAACAAGAAGAGATCAACTGCAGAATGCTAAGCAGGAATTAAGGGATTACCTCAAATATACATGAGTTTAGAAAGATTGTTGTTAAGCAACTGTTTTTTTGATAATACTAGAGCACAAAAACGTTTAGCACAATGACTCAGGCAGCAGAAAGTAGAAAGGGCCGTCACCGGGCTTAGGGAGTCTATAACAAGGAAGGTAACAAGAGAACCTATATATATATATATATATATATATATATATATATATATATATATATACATATATATATATATATATACACACACACACACACACACACACACACATATATATATATATATATATATTAGAAATGTATCTATAGATATATTAGAAATATTTCGGAAATTCTATGAAAGTCTGTATAAAGCAGAGAAATATGAAAATCACGAAAAAATACAAATGGAAATGTTTATGGAAGAATTAAATATGCCAAGGTTAGAGGTAGACAAGGCTCAATTACTAACAGGATTGGAGGAGATGAGATAAAAATTGTGATGTATAACCAATCTACAGTAAAGTCTTCAGGAATAAATTATACTCCTGTGGAAGTTTGGAAGCTAGGAAGGAAAAAAATGATAAAGATCTGAAATAAATTGACAATATTTTACGAGGAGAAATACCAACATCCTGGAAGAAAGCAGTGGTAGCTGTAATACGTAAAGAGGGTAAATATCCAGCTTCATACAGGCCCATTTCAATACTAAACCATGATTATAAAATGATCTTATCTATAATGGCTAAAAAAATGTATTTGGTCTGGAGGTAAAAGATTGCCTTCCCTATCAAGGAATGATATCAGTGTATAGGCAAAAAGAAAGAAATAAGGGGTCCTAAACGAAAGACCAGCACTGCTAGAGTTTTTAGTAGAATCTAGAATAGAAACTTCTATTAAAAATGAATAATTAGGAGAGCATATAAAATACTGCATGATAACTACAAGAATAAAGCAGAGGTTAAAAGGATTGGGAAGAAAGATTGGATAAGCAATTCACAAAGAATGTCTCCCAAATAATCAACAAAATCAAGAAGATTTAGGATTTTTGCTTGGAAATATTTACATAGATATTTTTATGCCCAAAGTAGACTCAAGAGAAATTGTCCTCAGGTAGACAAAAATGTTGGAGGTGTGATGGTGAAGAAAGAGGTAATTGGGAACATATTTCCTGGGAGTGAGGCAAGTTGGCGGACTTTAAGGATTCTCTGCAGTCAGAGATGCTAGGTGGGCAAATTGGCATGATGAAGGAGATGATTTTTCTGAGCTATAATACAGAATCTGGATTACCTAGACATGGTAAGGCCTTGCTGTGTCCAATTATGGTGGCTGCCAAAAAAGCAATTACTAGAAAATGGAAATCAAACTCTAAACCAACTATACTAGAAGAAGTGAATATAGTAACAGAGATAAAATTGTAATTGAGATCTTTAGAAAAGGGTAGGACCAAACTACATAGGAAAAAATGGGAAACGTGGGAACAATACATATACAAGAGGAATGAGGTTTAAAAGAAGGCAGGACTTAAATGAGCTATGTAATGTTTGACTGAAAATGATTGGGTACATCATAAGTGATGTATAATGTTCACAAATGGGAGAGTGTCAGTCTGGTTTGTGATGTAAAATGATTGCAACTAGGATTGTGTTGGTGTGGTTTGTTTTCACTTATATAAATGTAGGATTGCCTATGTCATAAGTGATGCTTTAATAAAGATGTTTCTTGTTTTAAAAAAAAGGGCAGGAATAGAATAATGTATGTAATGTTGCTTAGGTTATGCTATATAGCAATATTTGTGAAGTATAATGTTTATAAATGTTAACTTGTTAATACCGTTTGATTACTTTTATATACATGTAAATTTGCCTTTGCCACAAGTGATAATTCAATAAGGTGTTTAATTAAAAAAAGGGAAAAGGAAAATTACAGGCATTTATAGAAGGAAGACATTAATGTCAGTAATATTTCTAACGCTGCTATGCCTTATCACTTAACAGTGTTCTGAATTTTCAACTTTCAAGATATTGGTGGAAAACATGCCTTTTTTTAATTCAGCCATAATACTGTACATGGGGGATAATTTGAAAGTATATATTTTTGGAGAAACTCACTGCACTATTACATGATTACTCAATACATTATTTCTTTAGCTTGCACTCTTCATCTGTGCAATTTAACTGGTACTGACTCCAGCCAGTTATAGAAGTTGATACGTCCTGCATGGAAGCAAGTTGGTTTTATCTGATTAACATTGTTAAAACAGTTATGTATAATTTTGAACTTTTGTTTGTTTATTGAACAACAAATCTGTTAACTTTTTGTTTTGCTGTGCAAGATTATTCACTGACAGATACTATGGTGCAGATAATTGAAAATGTTGACATACTCAGTAGACGGATAGGTATAGACTATAAAGAAAGGAATTGTATAAGGTACTTGGAACTGGACTGGTTTACATGTCACTGGATTCCATAGGGTTTCTCTACATTTAATTAATTATGATACATACTTAACTATCTTGGAACATAAGTGGGTTAGTTAGCCCCATTAAAAGAGCCAGGATTTAAAAACTTCTTAAAAAGATGGGCTCCGTCCACAGTTTTTCTAGAAGAAACACACCATGATGAAGCTGAATCTATTGCATTTACTCTCAGCATATAAAACAGGAAGTTATTCTATATGGATTAATTTCAATTGATCAAAGGCAGTTTTGACAAAAGGAAATAAACAGAAACAATTTCCACAAAACTGCCATCAGCAAAGATTGAAACAATTTATTTTGCAGGGGGCAAGCCCCCTGCTGTACCTCACAAATATGAAAGCACCCTGGACACCATTAATGTAGCACACTTCTTTATTCACAATTCACAATCCACAGGTTAAGTGCTTTCATCAAAATGCTGTTGGACTTCCTCAGAACAATAATCATTACTAACTCAACCTTTTTGTATTCCTTCCCATAAATCAATTAAGCAATTAAAACTAATTAGTAGGTTAAAATTCCATTAGACATCAGTTAAAATTGCATATACAACAATCCCACCTATTTGTTAGAACACATGAAATACCTATTTAAAATTCAGAACACAACCTCATTCTGAAAATAAAATGCTTGACAGTATCAAAAAATTGCCAAGTTATCCAAATTGAATAAATTAATGCTACATACACTAATATTATATATATTAACTTAAAATGTGTTTAATTTTTAGTGTGGCTGCAATACTGACACGGTCATTAATGCCAGGAAAAATGGTGGCATCCAATCTCAATTGCCACCTTAGTTCACATACATCTAAATCCAGGTCAATCACCCTGCCTTGTCTATCCTTCACCAACTGTTGTAATACCACAAATTTAAACCTGTGGCTTGGATTTTGCATTATATGTTTGGCTAGGGCATTCGTTGACTTCATATTTTTAAATGTCAGCACTTCTTTCAGCTTTTCCCGGTTAGGGGTCACCACAGTGGATCATCTGTCCGCTCATGATTGGCAGTGGAGTTTTACAGTGTTGAGTTGCCAGCCTGGCACCCAACCTTCCACAGAAGACACACACTCACACCTAGGGCCAATTAAGAGTGTCCAATCCACCTACTACAGGTCTTTGGGATGTGGGAGGAAACCAGAGGAAACCCACGCAACCACGGGGAGGACATGCAGACTCCACACAGAAGGCATCCCAGCTGACAATTGAACCGGAGAACCTCTTACTGTGAGGCGGAAACACTAACTGCTGCACCACCGCGGCCGCCAGCACCAATTCTGTCCTTAAATTGCCTGTTGGTCTTGCCAACATAAAAGGCAGGACAATGCTGACACTTAGCCATATAAATTTAATTTCTGCTGTTACAATTGAAGTGACAATGGAAATAGAACTTTCTCCCATTAATAAATGCAGTACCACCTGTCTCACAAATATATGTACATGCATTACATCTACCACATTTAAAATTACCAGGCATTCTACTGCTTTGATGTGAATCAATATGAGCCCACATTTCCAAAATTTCTTTGAAGCATCTGTCTCTTCTATATACAATTCTGGGGGGATCCCCCTACCTTATCTACTAGGGAACCATCAGCCACTAACATCCTCCAGTTTTTCAGGATGATACAAACTACTTGATAAGTGGCGATCAACAACAAATTGTTCCCCATTCTCCTACATGTATCTACCTGGTTGTTCCGTGGCATGCTAAAACCATTGCCATTATCACTGCCCACATTCCCACTCAGAATTGCCCTATAAACACCCTCAGTTCTTTTGTGCCTAACCTCCTCTGCCAAAATTTTGCAAAGAGTCTCGGAATAACCCCTTTTGGTAAATAACCTTGTCGTATACTCGAGTTCCAATAAAAAATCTTGGTCTGCTGATATCACTCTGACAGCCCTTACATATTGTCCTTTGACAACAGATTTTTTCTGATGATAGGGGTGCCAACTACCAAATTCAAAATAAGAATTGGAAAATGTGGGCTTCCTGAAGATGTTAGATTTCAAGATGTTACTCTTATCGTCAATAGTTAAGCTAACATCCAGGTATGAAATGCTGACCCTACTGTACTCATGGGTGAATTTGAAGACGTCAACTGTGGGGTTAATATACTGCAAAAAGTATTTTAATGTCTCTCCGTTTCCTTCACACACAATAAAAATATCATCCAAGAATCTGGTGTAATACCTTATGTAAGCCCAAAATTAACTGGGGAAAATATGTTCTTGCTCCCAGTAAGACATAACTAAATTTGCATATATGGGGGCACAAGCCACCCCCCATAGCTACACCAGTCACTTGTTTGAAACATTGTCCCTCGAATTGTAGGAAATTGTTGTTTAACACCACCTCCACTAGTGGAGTAAGGACATTAACTTCATCCTGATCAAAAAGGTTGGTCCTCCCCAATTGCGTCCCCAATCATTCTATCCCAGTGTCGTGGGGTATTGCTGAGAATAAGTTACATACGTCTATAGTGACTAAATATGTATTCTCAGTAATAACTCCATTCAAATGTTCTAAGAATTGCCAAGAATCCTTTGTTACATAAGAGAAGGCCCCCAACCCCTTTTGCAAGTGATGGTCCAAATATTTACTAATAAAGCAAGTCTTGGCTCTTTTAGCATCCACAATGGGCCTGAAATGCAAAAATTCAAGGCTCTTGTGGATTTTTGGGATACCAAAAAATGTTTGAACACAATGGGTGCTGAAATTTCTAAAATTAAAAACATCTTGGTCATCATAAATATTGTCAATGGTATCATCAGTTTGTCCAACATTAACGTGATTAAAAACATGTTGATCAGTAACATTGTGTATCAACAACATAACCCGGACCATTCAAATTAGAAAGTCCGTTACTAATAATGGATTCAGTAATGTCATGCCTGTAAACATCTTCCCCAAACAAAGACTCACGTCACTCTCGTAGAGTGCGCCATCGTAATTAAGGTCACTTTTGCAGTTATTAACGACATGATGACTGAGGTTACTCAGCTCGTTACTCTCACAGGCTTCCCCAACGTTGTTTTCCACCTCAATACTGAGCATATTTAAACCGCTATTGTAGCATGTCTTATTGCCTGTAAAATCAGTGTCACTCTCAAATCTGACAAGTTCGGTTTGGCCCATACACTGCGACACAGTAACATTAAACCCATCAGGGGTGTTGCAAATAAAACATAAGCTTGAAAAAGAACTTAAGTCAGCTCCTACATTGCTTAATTCAAGCATCAGTTCACCTGTTTCTTCTGCTATTTCAATTAACTCATTTCTCCTGTTATCAATGCTGCTGTTACAGTCCCTTACAACTCCGGATGCATCAGAGTCTACAGTGTCACTGGTGGGAAATGGTTGTAACAGACTCCACTCTCCATTAACCAATTCAATACTTGCTTCCCAACAACTGGAGTTGTTTTGGCTAATTCTGTATAAGGGGGCAGCGTTTAACTCAACATTTGCATTTAAATCAATGTTTTCACTTACTTGTTCTTGCACCCCCGTAATGGAAATTCCTGATGCTAATTCCGGTAGTACCTCTGATTTGTCCGATTTTTCGGCTTGGCTCCTTGCTAGTTGTACCTCTGCTCCATACTGCCACAGCTCATGCCCTTTTCTTCCCTGTTTTTCAGCCTCTCCGACCGCCTCAGGCTCTGCTCTAAAGGGAACTCCGATTGATTCCCCTGATAAGCTCTCCACTGGTACATCACTTCCTGGTTGTTGTTGGCCTGCTGATTGGTAGAGGGTTCCTGGTTGCTACGGTTACCGACAGATAGTGGGTACACCTTCTGCTTAGTATACTCAGTAGTGGCCCTCCTCAATTTGTTGATTTTTCTTTGAAATATATTATTACAGCTGGTTTCTATGCTTGTTAATGTGTTATAAAAATTAGTCTGATAGTGATCAAACAAGTCTTTTGTAATAATGTCATTTTCTTTTTCCTCCAAAAGCTGGTTAATTTTACAGTTATTATATTTGATCATAATTTTAATCAAATCTATACCAGTGTGTGTGTGTGTGTGTATATAAGACGATATCCACCTACATGGGGAGGTACAGCAGGGGACTTCATCCAGCATCTCCTCATTGCTCTCTGAGCCATTAGGATACTTCCAGAAACGCAGGCCCCTTGGCACTTGTCCCAACCAGATGTTCCTTTCCAAATACCCATTCTCGATCTGCAGTTTCTTCAAACTAAATAGCCTATTTTCAAATAACTTTATCCTGTCAATTAAGAACTGCTGCCCACCGGCCTGCTGGCTAGTCCCACTTCCAGAACTTGTGCAAAAGACAAATTTGTTACTTCTCCACTCTCCTGCTGTGTATGTTGTCAGAGTCCCCTGGCCCTCAACCGCTTCATGGGACCCATTTCTTATGTGGTTTACTGAAGCATTTAAAGTACCACTAGCCTGTACCTGAGAACACTGGTTTAAATTACTAGGGGACTGTTGAGTAGATAGGGTTGGTGGAGTTAAAGGTATACCCAAACTGCCAAACAGGTTACCAGTCCTCTCATTCTGTTTGGCAGTTACAGCCTTAATCTGAGCCGTATGCTCTGCCAGTTGTTGATTAAGTTGTTGAAGTAATATTTATTTTCAGCAATTTTTTGATACTGTCAAGCATTTTATTTTCAGAATGAGGTTGTGTTCTGAATTTTAAATAGATATTTCATGTGTTCTAACAAATAGGTGGGGTTATTGTAATACTATGCAATTCTAACTGATGTCTAATGGAATTTTAACCTACTAATTAGTTTTAATTGTTTAATTGATTTATGGGGAGGGATATAAAAAGGATGAGTTAGTATTGATTATTGTTCTGAGGAAGTCCAACAGCATTTGGATGAAAGCGCTTAACCTGTGGAGTGTGAATAAAGAAGTGTGCTACAGTCTTGGTGTCCAGGCTGCCTTCATATTTGCGAGTGCAGTTTTGTCTCTCTGGTTATCCCCTGCTGTACCTCCCCATGTGGGGGGATATAGTCTTATATATACACACACACACCAACTTTGAGGTTGCACAAAAGTGGAGAAAAAAGGCAGTTTCCACTTTCATCGAAGGCTGTTTCAGGGAATTGGCTTCGGATTCTTTGCATTCACTGAAATCACTTTCGGACTGACACATTCTCATAAATCGTATTTAAAGCTTTGCAACATACAACCCAGAAATTCCAGGATTCCAAGATTTTGTGTAAATTATTATTCCTTCTCCAGCAAATTATATTTTTAGACTCTTTTCTGGGAAACAATTTTTCATTGTAAGCAGATGGCCAACCACAACACCACTGTTATCTGCATTGTGATGCACACAGAGATCAACAATGTCTCTTCTCCATATAGTCCAGGTGTACATCTCAGGTTATTAATGCCCACATGGACTGTGATAAGGGTTAGGTACAACCACAGCATTTTGTGTAGGTACTGAAAACTTACAGAAAGTACAGACTGTTTCTTGGAATGTGAAAGTTTCATATACTAATCATTGTGTACAATGCTGTATGTGGTGTAGCCGATGCACTACGCAGTCTGTTATGTGCTTCTAAGGATGTGATACCAAAGAACAAATCCTGTGCTGGTGTTACAATTATTTGACAGTGGCAGGTTAATAAAAGAGAAAACAGAAGTGGAGTAAAGAAATGCTGTGGACTGTCTCTCTTACATCTGAGCCAAATTACCCTTACAATCTGAAATAATACAAAGAAATACAAGGAGGCAAAATAAAATGTAACTGCTATGGCACTTGTTTCATAAATGAACATTTTAACAGGCACATGTACACACACAACGATGCATGATGCTATCAACATGCTATATTTCCTTCTGTGTTACTTAAAGCCTGGCAGGGAATTATATAATACATATGAATGTTGATTATAGCAAAAGTTATGCATTTATTTACAGTTGTTTATACAATTGGTTTCTGAAATAAAGTAATATAATTGGTTAGGTTGAAAGTGTTATGTAGATTAGCATCACATGTGCAGAACAGAACACTCACAAGCTGCTTCGGGCAGCCAAGTATTGCACTTTGCTATGTTACTGAACAGAGGGGGCAGGATTGTTAGGACCATAAGAGAACTCCTAACCTCCTACAGCATGATAGCTGCTCTCCCTCCTCATATTGTCAAATGTCAGGACTCCAGAAAAGCAAATGAATCAATTACTGGAGGGCACAGCTGAATGGCTGGGGCTGTAGATAGTGACCAAGAAAAAATTTTTAGGGACACAATCTACCACACATTATAGGATCACATGAAATACAAGATGGTGGGAGTGTTGTGATCATTTATACCTTGCCAGTACCACCCTCAGACTGAACCCTAACTGTTGAGAGGGGCCAAGTTAATCAAGGCAGAGAGAAATTGTGAACACCCACCAATCACTGAAATAAATGAATGCAACAGAATGCTTAATTTGCAGTGGAAGTCTATTCCAGAGGTGTGGAAGGCACTGGGTAATGGACAACTCTTCATCTTGTTTTACTTATCAGATGATGACGATTAAGATACCTTGCTCTTGTGTTTGTGAGACTTTTCAATTTGTGGAAATAAAAAAGATCCAAGATCATTAGGTCTGTAATGGCTTTGAAGGTATGGCATACATCTACCCGCAGGAGTCTATACCAGTTTTCTGATCACTGGCGTAAATACCCTAAGTTAAAGTCTTAGTGAGGAACCTCTGGGGTCTTTCTAAATGTTTGACTAAATCTTCATCAATTACTTTTAAGTAAAAAAAAATAAAAGGCTTAACATTGTTAAAGCAATAAGAACGAAAAAGCAGACAAGACCACTGAACCTAAGTACAGCAATCATACAGCATGGACAGTAGAAAAGAATAAACAGAGTGACACATTTCTCTCTGTTGGCCTTGATAAGAGAAGCAAGCCAGCACTGTACAGAAGGTCACTGTGCTGAAAGCATAGGGACAAAAAAAAAAATGAGTGCTTCAAGTTTTGAATAAAAATCACATGTATGTTTTATGCAGCAATGACTATTATAATCTGCAGTTAACAATGATGTGTATGTTTACTACAGCAATTATCCATATGACATACATCTGCTGTTATAAACAAGTTTAAAGTGGAAATGGACAAAATATGTCTGTGGTACGATTGCAGTAGTGGCAGTACTGTGAATTCTGTTGCAGGATTTGTGCTTTAGTACTTTTTATAGCTGTATATACCTGCTTAAAGTTGCATTCCACTGCCTGTTTATCTTGACACTGTTTTTTTTCCTGTTCATTGGGTCTGCCCCCCACCCCACAAACACACAGGCATAAAGCTAAAAGTTTCTGAAATTCTAACTACAGGACTAGAGCTCAAGTTAAAAATTTTCCCCAACCCTCCCACCTCTCTCTTGTTGTGGTTTTAAAAGGCTGTGGCACTGGCTTCTGCCCCTTACGGTAATCTGTCTTCCAGAGTCCCTCCTTCCCCTCTTTCATTGTATTGCCAGTTGTGTAACCTATTTGAAAGTTGTCCCACCCATTGCTTTCCATATACCTATAATACTAACAGCCCACTCAGCAAACCAATACTGAATTTGAGTACAACTCCCTGACTACAAATTCTCTCCAGCACATTAAACAACTCCTATCAAATCTTAGCACAATCTAATGTAGTCTAGTGCCAAACCCCAGAGACCAGCCAAGGACTCTTTTGTATAACCCAGTTCATGATCTACAGTTGCCCACTTAAACATAGGTCCAGACAAAGTGGATATGCAATTTCCAAATGTCTCTGTAACCAGGTTAGTAGATATGGGCATCCTCAAAATAAAATTGTCTCATGTTCACAGACAATCCAGCAATCCATCCTGAACCCCTTTTACACAGACGGTCATTAATCCTTAAAGAAACAAACACAGTATGCGAGAGATGCACATACGCAATTTCCTTGGAGGGAAAAATCTTGCATAACAGACAAGGTTGTCAAGAACACACACACACACACACACACACACACACACACACACACACACACACACACACACACACACACACAAGCACACACAATCACCAGATTCACCACACACAGATCAATCTATGCTAAGGCACTAAAAAGCAATCTTTTCAAACATCAAAGATCTCCTAAACCTATAAATGGAAACGCCTATCCTCTGCAATCTCTAAAGCAAAGCACTCACCAAAAGCAACAAACACCACACATATACCTACACCCAGTGGAGCCCAAAGAGCAAAGACTATAAGGCAAGCCAACACATTACCCAGGACTTTTGTCATAGGGGACTCCATTGTATGACACACCTCACTCACCAGACTGAACAAGAAGATAACTGCTAGTTGCTTATCTGGAGCCAGGATCTGACAAGTTATGCAAGCACTCAAGTCACTACACCACAGGCACCAGTATGATTCTATCACAGTCCATGTGGGCATTATTGACCTGAGAGGTACTTCCCTGGACTATATGGTGAGAGGCATTGTTTCTCTCTTGAATGTGTGTCACAAGCAGGTATGTGCTTCGTATTGAGCATCATTCTACCTTCTCCAAGAATGATGCCACAGTATGAACAAAAGATGATAGACTTCAATACTTTGCTTAGTTTCTGGAGTCTTTCCTGGGGGATTCAATACTTGTCACCATGAGAGGACATGGTTAGCAAACCAAGATGCATTGGAAAGGATGGTCTGCACCTGTTTCCCTTGCACTTCCAAATATTGGCTAAAACTTTATCCATTCTCTTACAGCCTTGTTTTTAGACTATCCCAAATTGACAAACCTACCGACATAGCAAATAAAACCCAAAGAAACCTAAATGTGGTACTGCTCAATGCTAGAAGCCTAAACAAGAAACTCCAAACCCTACAAGCTCTTCTCATTCTGGAGAATGACATCTGAGCCATTACCGAGACATGGTTTAAATCCACATAAAGTACTCTGGTAGTGGAAGGCTTCATTGACTTCCACACATTTAGACCATCAGCTGCACAGACATGGACAAAAGTTGAAGGAGTCTTAATCTATATTAGCAACAAGCAAAAATGTACATTGGTTAAGCAGGATGATGCCCTGGAATCTATCCACATGTAAATCACTACAGACAAATTTCCTTACCATATCCTAAGCAAGCTAAAGGTAAATCTCTATATTCCTAGAATCCCATTAGCTTGTACCTAGACCTACTGGATACTCTCGTCATTAAACCAACTATCCTATTCATGGGAGACTAACTACCCCTCTATAGACTTGGATGCATATAGTGCCTCATACTCACAGGTATAACAATCCCTGGACTATATTAAGACAAATACCACTGACCAGATAGTGTGCACACCCACAGCAAGTTCAAACATACAGGTACTCACCAATATGGGAGAGTAATGCAACCCCCCCCCCCCCATCTCACTTCCTCACTGGTGAGGTTGAACCAAAAAGCTGTCTCCATCTAAAGAAACATCAGCTTGGTAACCCCACAAAATCTGTAACAGTTAGGAACTATTACAAAGCAAACCACATCCTATTAAGATAGTTTGTCAAAATTCCATGCCACTCCCATTCCACAGTTCACAGTAGCCTATGCAGAATTTTTCAAAGAGACCCTGTACAACCATGTAAATGGCTGTATGCAGAAATAAGCCTAAAAACTTAAAAAAAACAAACCACACCGATGGAATCCTAACCTTAATATGGTATATAACAAAAGGAAAAAAGTTGCGGCTGCAATCAGAAAGAGCAACTCCCACGATTATAGCAGCTCTCTTATTAAACTAAACAGGAACCTAACAGGACTAATTAGAGTCCAACAAGGTCAATTATGAGATCAAGACAACCTTACATGCTAAAGACAATCACAAGTCCAAAACCTCAAAGGCAGTACACACCAGTGTCCTGAACTGGTGGTCAGTGGTGCAACTTTTACTGAGCAGGAAGATGGAGCAAATTTACCAGCTGACAAATTTAGCTCAGACTTCACTCCCCACCCCCGCCCTACCTTCATCCATGTAATACCTACTAGAATACCCCCCCCCCAATTAATAATAGGGAGCAGGTCCTAGAAGTGCTCACTAAGGACAAAAACACAGCTTCAATGGGCCCCAACAATATCTCAGAATGCCTCCTAAATAGCTTGAAACATAACCTATCAGGACCACTTCAGTCATTTTTCAACTATAGCCTCTAAATAGGCTTTGTACCACAAGAGTGGAAGACTGCAACGGTCATCTGAATTCATAAGGGTGAGCCATCAACCAACCTCAAGAACTACAGATCTATTAGTCTGACTAGTATAATTTGCAAAACCATGGAATGAATTATCATGGAAATAATCAGCAAAGACTTAGGCAACCTTCAGACACTGGACCCAACCCAGTTGGGCTTTGTCAAGGGAACTTCATATGCCTATTGAACCTGGTGGATTTACTGGATAAGGTCACTAAAGCAATGGGATGGGTCTATATTACGACCTCAAAGTGGCATTCCATCAAACGCCTTTTCATCAACGTTTAAAACGCGAACTGTCATAACAGCTAATGGCCACATCAGCAATTTCTTTCCCTGGGAAAGAAATCGCTTGGCCATCCTGGTTAGTTTGCCATTTTCCCCACTGTAGTGTGATCTCTGAGTTGGTATATTTAGTAAGGGGGGTGTGGGAGGCAAAGCCCCCCACTTTGTAATGTTTGTAGTGATGTGTTCTTTTTAGGGCAAGTGCTTTTTTTCCCAGGAAAAGAAATCGCTGATGTGGCGGTTCGCTGTTAAGACAGTTCGCGTTTTAAGGGTCGATGAACAGGCATTCGATGGAATGCCTCTTCGAGGATATAATATAGACCCCAATGGGATGAAGGGAAAATCGTGCAAAAAACCTACCAGGACATGTCTAAAGCATTCGATACAATAGCCCACTTGGGTACAGGACAACTCACCATACTGGGAATAAACCCCTATATAACTTGCTGGATTCCAAGCTGGCTCACAGATATCACCCAGGAAGTCAGGATTTGTGATACCACCTTCACTAAAAGACCAATCACAAGCGGGATACCTCAGGGGTCTATGCTGGGACCAATCGTATTTGGCATCTACTTCTGGGACATAAAGGCTAATGTCAAGGGCTTTTGGCTGGTCAAGGTCACAGATGCTATCAAATTGGGAGCCATCATAGATTCCTGTATGACACAAACATCTTACAAGAGCGTTTAACATAGACAAATGACTGCTGCCAAAGTCACAGACTAAAACTCACTGCCAGAAAATGCATTACAGTGGCTTTTGGGAAAACTGCCACCCGTGCTAATTACTCCATTGATAAGACTCCCTTAAGAGTCGACCTGGTAGTTAGGGATTTGGAAACATATGTAGACAGTAATCTGGCCTTTGACCACGTTGTATGAAAATAATTCTTTGTCGCCCAACATATAACTAAGGGCATGGCATCCAGGAAGTTATATTTTTGATTTATGTTGACATTCCCCCCCACAGTGTACTCCAGACATGGACTTTCAAAATAGAACTGGATCACAGTTTACATTATACACCAAGCAGAGGTCATCTTTATTCTGTAAAGTTCCTGAAAACTTTCTGAAAAGTTTATAGATATTTTTCTATTAAGGTATCAAAGATCATGAACGGATATGTCACTTTTTTTTTTCCTCAGGTGGTTTTGTTGGACGGATACACAATGTTGTACTATGAGAACATAGTTCAGATCAGTAGGTTATAAAGTGATGCAATGACCTCTTGAGTGACTAGACATGCCTGTTAGAACAAAACGCGATACTGCACACAGTCTGACAGATTCACTATGGTCATGACTGAAAACAAAACCCAGAGGGATGTTTAAACAAAATCAAATAAATTAAGAAGATAAAGTTAAAATGCTGTCTGCTATTGTCCTTAGATCTTTAACAAAAGGATAACATCACATTTATTTAACATGAAAATTGACATTACTATTGCACCAGGTTGGTCAACTGAAGAACTTAATCATCTTTAAGCCTAGCCATGCATTCCAAGTCTCTGAAAAGTTCTATAACCCTTGATAAGAGTAAGCAAGGGTTTGGAAGATGAAACATTTACAGGCTGCCTGTGTCTATTAGAGAAATAGATGCAAAACCAGAGATGAATTTCTGGTTCCCCATCCAACTGTCCATGTTACACTTGAATTGATCAGGGAGGAAGTCTGCTTCACATGGATGAGAAGCCTGTTTCAGAAAAGGGGTAGTCTCTTGGATACATACCTGTCTGTCCAGCAGGTTTTATTTATATCACAGGAAACGTTTACATTTTTAGAATGGGTAATTCTGGCTCGGCTTGTTTTGGGAATATACAGGAATTTCATCAGGGTGGGGTCTGACAATGCCTTGTATACTGGAATAGATCTCCCCTCAACAGCCTGTAGCAGACAGAATACAGGGATAGGGTTTTGAAGCAGTCTGAAAATTACATTTCACTTACATTTATTCATTTAGTGAGGAAACTCTGTGGACATTCAAATTGTTGGATGTTCCTGGTTAGGTACATACCAAAGAGGACATTGTACTGAATGATAAGTCTGATGAATTCTGAATACAGTGGAATAATGACCTCCATGGACCTAGATGCCATACCTTTGTTTATAAGTTGCACAGCACAGAATGATTTTCTCACTACTGTAGGCATAAGGTGGTTAAAGGCTAGAGTACTGATTGTGTGTGTCCCAAAGTCCCTGAGTAATGGGTCGACTTAGGGGTATGTTGTTAATATGACAGTTACCAAGGGTGGAAGACTTTCAGCAGGATACTATTATGTATTTCTTGGTATTTAGTTTTAGTCCATGGATCTGACACAAGTTATTTGTCCGAGTCAGCCATTCCTGAAGAACATTAGCGTTGGTAGGGGATTCTCTGACTGCTCCTAATTTGCAGTTATCTGCAAATTTGGTCAGACAAAGATGCTTGACATCAGCCTTGGCTTCAGAGAAGTAAATACCAAAATGGAGCAGTCGCAGGACTGATCCCTGTGAGACTACACTTGTGACTGTCCTTTTTGTAGAGGTGGACTTCCCAATTATCCCACCAGGTGACACAAGGGTTTATACCTAATCTCTTGCGTTTTTCAACAAATCCCCTGTGGAGTACTGTGTCAAAAGCCTTGGAAAGGTCAAGGTAGGCTGCACTCATCCATTCTTTAGTTACCTTCTCAAAGTTCACCAGGTTGAGCAGATATGATCTGCCTTTGACGAAACCCAACTTAGTTGGGTCCAGTGTCTGGTGGTTTCCTATGTCATTATTCATCATTTCCATGATAATTCTTTCCATGGTTGTGCATACGAGACTAGTAGGTTTGTAGATGGCTAACCTTTGTGCAGAGGGATGACTGTTGCTGTTCTCCATTCATGACCACCTGTTTGCAGGCTATGGTAATATAGCAATTCCAGACAACATAATAGTTCGTGTTTCGTGCTATTTACAAGGCATCCTGGGAGTATATATATGATTAGGCATTCCCTATTTGTCTCTTTTATATACAAGTACAGTCACTACAAAGCTCGGTTGGAAAAAAATGTAACCTAATGTGTTGTATCCTGTTGCTTATACTGTGTTTTACCCACTATACTATACAAGGGTTGACATACAATTCTTTTAATTTGTCAATTACTCCATTACGGGGAATGTTATACCTTAGAAAGGTGGAGACCAGCAGTAAGCACTGCCACCCCTTCATCAGTGGCTGCTGTTCCTTCAAAAATACCACACAATTCTAAATGCAAGATATCCCATTAACAAATCCATACTGCTCAACATCAGACAGAAGCAAGTCTCCCCTTTTATTCTGAATAAGCTCCATTGTGTTTCCTCAATGATTTTACACATTACATAGTTCAGGTATATGGCCCTAAAATCCTTTGGGTCTAATGTAACTGCTACCTTTCTGAACAAGTACAATTACAGCCTGTTGCTAAAAGCCATTTTGTTTAACATGCATGACGGATTTAGTTTTTTTTTTTCACAATCCTATACAGATAAAGGTCCCATATACCCTGCGCATTTAACTTTACTTGTAGGAGCCACTACCTTGTTGTTAGCTATAAAACTTAAGTAATGAGAGGCCTCCTCTTCTGCCTGTAACACTTGGACAGCTGTCTACCTACTGTGAAGTTTTTTTATTTTTTAACCTGCTTGTTCCATATTGTTCTGATTAATATTCATTCATATTTATTTGATACTAACTGTATTATCCAGTGATAGTTTGGTTAGTTAAAACTACCCAAAACGACTATTTTAATTGACTTTGATATCATGGAGTTTGGGAAGGAAATCATATTTCACAGTGAAAAGGATGATGCATGTTATACTGTACTCAATATCACAGATACTACTTAGCTTCTAGCTTTCGGGTGTCATTTTGTAACTACTAATACACCACATCCAAGCCCATCAGATCTGCAACAAAAAAAAGAGGGTACATTCTGCAACTTGTAATATGCATTCGGGATGTTTAAATCATGTTTCAGCAAAGGCATATATATCAATACCCTCCAAGTGAAATAAGCCTACTAAATCATCCAGTCTTTTGTTTAGCCTTCTGGTGTTTAGCAATGCCACTACTTTTTAATCTTATGTATTTTGATTGATAAGATAAATAAATGTAATCAATTAATTAATTTAATTAAATTAATACTTAGGTCTGGAAACTGAAAAGGTCTAAAACATTGCTAAGGGGGTAGAAATTTTTTTCTTCAGCACTTGCACTTCTCGGGGAGAGAGGTAAAGCAGTCCTGAAAGCAGCAAGTCTCACTGAAGCCCAAAAATACTGGATCCCTGCCTGTGACACTATGCCCTTGGTCTGTATGTGAATGCCAATACAGTGTTTGGTAATCAGGTACTGTACGAGTCAGTGAAAGAATTTCACTAAGCAGATGTGTTTTTCTCAACTGCTTGGATGCTTGATAATTTTACCTTATTCTTTTGCAAATACAAGAGAGATAAGCTTCTTTGACTGTTCAGGAGGAATAACAAAAACCATCAAAATAACCCTTAACATAGGTTCATAGGTGTCTACTCTGGCCAGTGATGGCGAACCTATGACACGCTAGTCAAAGGTGACAAGCTGCGACATTTTGGGTGACACACCAGCATTCACCAACACCCATGTTACCAAAGAAACTGCTTCTGCATTCATTGCTTGCATGAAATGCATTGAATTATTTTGTTCCAGGAGCCTGTTCAACAACAATGCTGCAGAGGTAAGGAAGTTTGTTTACCTCAAACAGTATTTTGGTATACTGTCTCGATACAATCTGCAAGGGGCAGTGTTGACATTGTTTTCTCTTCATGGTTACACCTCTGCAAACGGCAAATAGCCTGCATTTCTAAGTGTCTGATGTTTTATCTTCCTCTCAACTGTCCCTCTTAATCCATCCTAAAACTGGTGACTTTTTACATTTAATAAGGGCAATAATTAGATTTATAGACTTATTTTACTTCAGAAAATATATATTAATTCACTTTCATTTTTTTCTGTCAGAGACTCAGATTAATAGCATTAGTAATTTAAAACTGTCCATGTCCCTTATTTCTAGATTTGTCCCTGATTCTGTTAAGATTTATCCCTGATGCATTGAGAGGTGTGTTGTTTTAGTACTTATTTATCTTGTTGTTTTTTTACTTATTTATCTGGGGACACCGGCAGAGTAGAGTTAGGAATTTTCAGATTTTTTGACATAACGAGCCCAAAAGGTTCACCATCACTGTATTAGGCTAACCACCACAAGGGCCTTTTTAAACCTAACCATGCATCCCAAAATCTCTGACAAGTTTTGATACCCTTGACAAGTGTAAGCAGGGGCCTGGGACAGCAACCATTTGCAGGTTACCTGTGTCCAATAGATACACAGCTGCCAAACCAGGGATGAATTTTCTGCTCCCCATACAACTATCCAATTTACCCTTGAATTGGGTTAGGGAGGAACTCTGCTTCACATGCATGGGAAGTCAGTTCTAGAGAAGGGGTAGTCTTTTGGGATGCCATACCTTTGTTTGCAAAAATTCATATTAAAATTGTAATCATAATCATTTTAATCCTATTATTAATTTTGGTTTAGGCAAGCATATTGCTGCCATAACCTCCTTAAAATCCAAAGAAACATGTCTGTTTTACACAAAACAGAGTCACTAATTACTAGGATGTTTTGGGGTTTGCCAAATCACAATGCCTGCATTATGAATTTTGAGAAATCTGGCTGGGTTCACTGTAGAGTGATTTGCAGTTAAGAATTTTCTCGACTGTCATCTTAAGATTATTGATTTACAGTGGTCAGTGGGTAGTCTGTAATATGTTACGTATAACAGATTTGGATTTTAGAGTATAAAATGTTTTTGAAATACAGCTGAGTCATTTGCGGGTGTATTCTTCCCTGGGTACGATAGCACCAGACAGTTTAGTCTCCACATTCTTGACATACTTCCTCTTCTCACAAATAATGTCATATAAAAGTGCATTTTCTATGAATGTAAAGCAGTTCTTAAACTATCTGAAATAACTTATTAATCTTTAAAAGTGAGTTTATGAAGTGCCTCTATTCCTAATCTAAAAAAATGAGTGTAGGGCAGGCAGACAAAACCAATTGCTGTGCACGTGGGAGATGCACGGTCGGGTAATACCATAAAGAAACAGTTGGCCAGCAAGATTAGCAGTCAAACGTACAGTCAAAAAGATAGTGAATAAACTGACTTCATTATAGAAAATACAAAACAGACCGGTTTCGGCAAAATAATGCCTTCTTCAGTGTTAGGAAAACAGACATACAGAACACAAATTAATATGCAAATTTATAGATTGTGCTGACCAATGAACACATTGGTCTGCTATGGTTCCTCATGAATAATGCCTAAAATAGTAAAATAATTAAGGCTAACAGACAAAGTACCAGAGACCATGGCTACTGTTCAGACACAAACCAAAATGTCTCAAAAAATCATAGTAATTTGTACTAGAGCAAAAACAAGGACAGTATGTATGGAATGATGACGTTAAATACAGAACCATAGATATAATAATTATACATAATTCTAAATATATATAAACATGAAATATCCAAATTTGTCTCTCATATAATGCATCCAACTGGTAAGGACCAACTTCCCAGCTATAACATACATTACTGATGACCAAAACAGCTAGCATGCATCATAACTCATAATCAATATTATACAGACATGCATGTCCAATGAATAATAAATGTGTATGGGATCAACACTAAATTGAAGAAAATATACTATATCTGACACCAATAATAATTGGGGTAAAAAAGGAAAAAATTTTTTCATTCCCCATAAAATTGTGGTTATAGGTGATCATTGAGTCCAGGTGGAAAAAGTGCACCCAAAGTGATTATCCAATATTTCTCCTTATGATTCAGTATACCGTGCCACCCTTGTGGGTTACTACGATCACCAACTATTCTGTCTATGATCATAAACATAAACTGTGCTTGTTGATGTTGTAAAACATGTCTGTACAAAGCATTTGTTTCCTTTTTGTTTTTGATATCACTTCGATGTTCATTTATTCGTGTCCTAAGTGGCCTAGAGATCTGGCCAACATAGAACGCCCCACAATGGCATGAAGCCAAATAGACAACCCAGTTACTACTGCAATTACCAAAGATTTTGCAATCAAAAACTTTACTGGTATTACGGATGGAAAAATGTTGTGACTTAGTAATCTGTTTACATGAGCCACAATGGCCACATGGATAAGTGCCCAGCAGTTCATGTCCCGTTATTGTAAGTTGTTTGTAAATTGCTCCTCCACTGCCGATATGTTTGTAATGAGATAAAAGGGAGCCCAATGTTTTGCCTTTCCTATATGAAAATTGGCATCCCTCCCCCAGAACAGATCCAAGTTGTTCATTGGCTAATAGGATATTCCAATGTCTATTTATAATATCCCTAATGACATAATAGTTCCTACCATATGTTGTGATGAACCTGATAGTGGATGTCCGGGAATCTCCAGAAGGAGTTTTATAGGCCAACAATGTGTTCCTGTTCATTTGGGAGGATCGTGCCCATGCCTTATTGATATCATCAAATTTATACCCTCTGCTAGCAAATCTACGACATAAATCAAGACTCGCTACATCATAATCTGATTTGGTAGAACTAAGGCGTTTCATACGCATAAATTGTGATACCGGGATATTTTTGATGGTGTGGCATGGGTGCATACTCGAAGCATGTAATAAGGTGTTATATTGAGGATATTTACAAAACACTCTGGTGGCCAACGTATGATCATGATTTCTGGAAATGGTAACATCCAGAAAATTAATAGTCTGTAAATCAAAGGTGATAGAAAATTCAATGCCCCCGATATTACCATTCAAATACTCAAATTCCAGCAAATATCCAGCATCAGCACGCCATACCATCCAGCAATCATCCAGGTACCTGTGCCAGATGTCCATTTCTACCAAATATATATTATGAGATACATCGTACATCATGCATTCTTCAAAGAATGCCATGAACAGGTCGGCATAAATGGGAGCAAAGGATGCTCCCATAGCAGTACCCTGTAATTGCCAATAACATTGGCCTTGAAAATAAAAAACATTCTTGTTAAGTACATGTTCCGACATGCAGATTAGTAACGTATTAAACCCCGGTGAATATAATTCCTGCCCTATCTAACCAGTATTTAAGGGCTTGTAATCCAGCCCAATGTGGTATGCTGGTATACAAGGCTTTAACATCCAATGAGCACATTAACCACCCAGGCTCCAATTGTGTATCCTCTATGATTTTAAGGAACTGTGTAGTATCCTGTAGCCTTGCACGGGCCAAACCCAAAAGTGGTTTAAGATGTTGTATCAGGAAGGCCGACAAGGGTTCTGTCAAGGATCCAATACCCAAAACTATCAGTCTACCCGGTGGATTAGTTAATGATTTATGGATTTTGGGTAATAAATATAAGATCTGCTTACAAGGGCCCTTGACTGAAAGTTGTTTAACACAATTCTTGCTGATAATACCCTCCTCACATGCTAAGTTCAAAAAGGAATCAATTTCTTGCTTAAAATTCAGGGTACGGTCGATGACCATGTTCATATAACATGCTGTGTTAGATAACGGAGATAAACCCTCATGAAGATAATCACTCATGTTTTGAACTACCACTGCCCCACCTTTGTCTGCAGGTAAAATAACGATATCCCTGTTGTTACGTAACTGTTGGAGGGCAATACTCTCCTGTTGTGAAAGGAGATGTCCCAACATAGTATATCCATGATTTTGAAAATGTAAATCCCTGAAGACGGACTGCATGAAAATGGATACATGCTTGTTCATCGGAGGCTGGAAATCAGATTTACCAAATCTGAATTCATTAGATCTTTGAGATATGTAGTCTGCAAAAAACAACTTAAGGTTTAGGCTTCAGCAAAAGTTTGTAACATCTGTAACAATATGGTACTCATTGGAATAAAAACCAGGTATAAGTGTTATACTGTTCACTTCATTAGCTATTTGGTCTATTAACGAACTTGGATAACCTCTCTTGAGAAACATTTGTTTCAGCAAATTACACTCCTCAATATGTCTCCTATACAGTTGTCATACGGGCAGCACGGACAAACTGCCCCTTTACAACTGCCCTTTTTTGTTTGAATGGGTGACAGCTACTAAAATGTAAAAAACTATTGGAGTATATATTTTTATGGAAAATCTTTGCTAGAAACCGGTTTCCAACATCATCCTTCATTAAAAGGACGTCCAGGTATGCTATACTCGTATCATTTATTGAATATGTGAATTTTAGAAAACTAGTTGTGGTGTTAATATATTCTAGGAAAGCATTCAATGTATCTCTAGGTCCTTTCCACAATATAAACATATCATCCAAATAACACATGATTGTCTAACAAAATTGAAAATATTCAGATGTCTTTAAATATTGTTTTTTCCACTCGAGCATGACAATATTGGCATATAGGCCCCCACAAGCGGAGCCCATTGCCACTCCCTCTTTCTGAAGGAAATACTGTCCTTCAAATAATATGAAGTTGTTCCTTAATATTAAATCCAGCATCTGTTCAAAAAGATTAACCCTATCCTTTTTAGAATGGAGATATTCACAAACCATAAGCCCTTTATTCAAAAGAATTTGTTGATCACAAGACAAACTTACATTGGATAGATTTAAAACATTTTGATTTAGTTGTTGATGTTGATTTATGTTATAAAGTTCTGGATTAATCCCTCCAGGGAATGTTCTAATGGGTCTTTTCTTGTGCTTCCGTCTCCCTCTATGCTTGGAACCATTTTTTCTCTGTTTTCTTTTTATTTGGTGATCCCCTGTCCCCTGTACTATCATAATCTGTAAGAGAGGAATCCTCTCCTGAAGTGCTGTTGTTGAACCCATCTCTATTTTTCAAAATGGATCTTGATCTTTTCTTGGGGCGATTTGAGCTAAATCCCTGACCGACCTCTGCAAATCTAACTGAACGGTTAACCTCAAAGGGACGTCCCCTTTGGTAATCTGAATAGTCTCTATGAAATTTTTTAATTTTTCTTTCTTTTATGTTTTTTTCATGGTTTGTCAATTCTTTAGATAACTTCTTTAAGTTACCTTGAAAATTAGAAAGGGACTCATTTTTTGCAATCGCAACATAACGTTTTGACCTCCTGAATGTTAACGTCCACCATCCTCTCATAGTATTGTAAAAGAACATTCACAAACAGCATAGACCCTGTTTGTAAAGCTTCCTTCCAGTCACTATTTAGCCTGTCATCCGGTCTTCCTACCAATGGTTGGAGCCATATTCTTAAGCCCCTAGGGGCAATATTCTTATTTGAATACGCTCTAAACAATTTCAAATGCCATATGTTTGACCTCAAAGTTTTGAGGCCTTTCGTGAGAGAGTGGAAGAACAAATCACAATCAGATGAAATCTGTTGGTCAGTACTGCTTGGATTACTGCCTGGTGAGGTATTGATCCCAAAAACCCCAATATCCTTCCGATCGGCATATAAACCAGATAATATACTTTCAAGGTCCATGCTGTGAATGTCTACCAAGATCTACTAATAAATGTGTAGGGCAGGCAGACCACTTCTTAAAATCACCAAGTACGTTTTTTATTTAACAAACAAGAAAATAAACGCTTTCGTCTCAATATTCCAAAATTACAGAGACTTTATCAGATACAAATTTAAAACAGCCCAGTTTGTTTTAAACCCTGTAAAGATGACATCATATCCTGAAACAAACTTAAAAAGTTTAAAGCAACAGTGTGTTCTAAAACAAAATCAAATAGCAGCAGTATTCAAGTTCAAAAGTATATTATATATCATGGATATTTTAAAAAAATTTAAACAATGTAGCAAAACCAATACATTTAATATAATATAATTAAATATAACATTTTATTACCCCAGTAAATATGCTAATAAAAGATAAACAAATGAAATTGTAAAACAGTAAAAGTAATGAAAAGTAAATGAACAGCTTCCACTAGGAATTGAACCCAGGACCTTCTACGTATGAAGCAGATGCAATAACCACTACACTATTACCTTCACATAACCTATTACTACAAGTTCAATGTCTTATAAGAGCTTTTAATTTTAAAAGGCAACTAATAGACAGGTTGTCATTCAGTCCTGGCCAGTACATGGAATTCAGTTTCAACTGCCATGCGAGTTCCAATTTTTCTAATAGGTAGGGCCATGCCCCCCCCACGAATTCTAGTTACCACACATTCCAATATAACTGGAGGATCATTTCTGTGGCTCTGCTCGACAGTGGCACAGGAAAATAATTTTCTTGGGTGGCGAAAGCCAGGGTACCTTTTGGCTAGGCTTATATAGGCCCTACGGCCAATAGCCTAGTACATACCTATGAATGAACTTAAATTCATGTTGTGGAAATCCAGTAATATGTCTCGCTAAGGCATTTTCATCCCAGCCATCTTGTATGTGTCTAAGATGTTCACTAATTCTGGTTTTAAATTTTCTTTCAGTCTTGCCCACGTAGAAACATGGGCAGGAAGCACAAATAGCACAATAAACGACCCTCTCTGTAGATCATATAAATTTGCCTTTAACCCAGATATTTGTTCCATTAATCTCCACATCTTTATCTGTTTCAATAATGTTATTACAAACTTTACACCTACCACATCTGTGCAAAAACCCTTTATACTGCTCAACTTTGTGCGTCTCGAATATATTTTTTAAGCAATGTCCTTTCTTGTATACACAAATGGGAGCCTCTCCTAAAATGTCTCTCATAACTTTGTCATTCCTAATAAACTCCCAGTTTTTAGTCAAAATATTCTTTATGTAATTTGCTTCCATGTTAAATGTTGTTAAAACACTATTCTCGTACGACTTTGGTGTAGCTGATACACATATTATGGTTTTGCTGTTATTATTAATAGTGTTGAATCCTGTAGTTGTTAAACAGATATTTTCTAATGTTTGTACTACGTTAGTGTTTTTCATGTTTAAAATCGGGCAAAATGCCCAGACCTTCGCTTACTGTTCACTTCATTAGCTATTTGGTCTATTAATGAACTTGGATAACCTCTCTTGAGAAACATTTGTTTCAGCAAATTACACTCCTCAATATATGTCTCCTATACAGTTGTCATACGGGCAGCACGGACAAACTGCCCCTTTACAACTGCCCTTTTTTGTTTGAATGGGTGACAGCTACTAAAATGTAAAAAACTATTGGAGTATATATTTTTATGGAAAATCTTTGCTAGAAACCGGTTTCCAACATCATCCTTCATTAAAAGGACGTCCAGGTATGCTATACTCGTATCATTTATTGAATATGTGAATTTTAGAAAACTAGTTGTGGTGTTAATATATTCTAGGAAAGCATTCAATGTATCTCTAGGTCCTTTCCACAATATAAACATATCATCCAAATAACACATGATTGTCTAACAAAATTGAAAATATTCAGATGTCTTTAAATATTGTTTTTTCCACTCGAGCATGACAATATTGGCATATAGGCCCCCACAAGCGGAGCCCATTGCCACTCCCTCTTTCTGAAGGAAATACTGTCCTTCAAATAATATGAAGTTGTTCCTTAATATTAAATCCAGCATCTGTTCAAAAAGATTAACCCTATCCTGTGCTAGATTTTTAGAATGGAGATATTCACAAAACCACTGTGAACCAATGTCATGTGGCATGACACTGTACAGGTCAACCACATCAGAAGTGACCAACAGGCATTCTTTACTATAACTGATGTCATTAATTTTCCTTAGAAAGTCCCACGAATCTATACAGACACTAGGCTCATCCCATACAAGTTTACTTAATTCCTTGTCCAAATACTTTGCCAAGGGGTAGGTAATGGAGCCTCTGGCGTCCACAATAGGCCGCATAGGTGGTTGGTACATATCTTTACGTATTTTTGGAATACCAAAAATACATGGGATAGTGGGAAAATCTATCGTGAGGTAGTGCAACTCATTAATAGTAATTAAACCATCAATAAAAATGTCTTGGATGAAACCTTTAATTCTCCTACAAACTACTTTCTTTTCATTCAAGGAGCTCATAGTGTATGTGTAAGTGTTCAAGATCTCATGCATCTTACTATTATAATCTACTTTATTCATAATTACTACCCACCCCCACCTTTGTCTGGTTTCATTATTCTCACTCCATTGTTATGGAGCAGGAATTCAAGCTGAAAATTCTCTTCCAAATTCAAGTTCATAAGTATCCGGTTCCCATTCCAGACTTTTTTTGTGTAACTCTCTTAAATAGAGTTCACACACCCTTTAATAAAAAATTAAGGTGGGGTGTATTGGTGGATTATATGTGATTGAAATCCTGAAGGGATCACTAACTGATTCAATTTTAATAAACAAAACATTTAAATTTAATTTCCTGATATAAAGCTTTAAGTCCATTAATGCATGGACTAAATCAAAAGATCTGTCAGGAACAAAAGTAAATCCTTTTGCAAAAATGTCACACATAGTTTCATTCAAAATCAAGTCTGAAAAATTTTACACTTTGAAATCATTCTCTGAATGGTTACATAATTTTAATGGTGGTAAGGCATAATGCCCCCCTCCATTGTTCTCAGATATTAATGTCACTATCTTCTTCTCCAGGAGTTTCTGGTCATTCCCAGATTGTTGGACGTACCTCTCCTCAACTGGTAGTTGTTGAAACGACCCCTCCCCCGAGTTTGTTGGAATGTCTGCTGGTTCTTTATTCGTTCCGACCGGCTCGGGGGGGGGGGGGGTCTTCATCTAAAAAATCTTTGTCAAATGTATCTAGGTCGTTGATTTCATCATTATTGTCAGACCTTTCCCGCCCTCTTTTGTTGTGTTGCCATTCTTGGGATGGGGGGAGGTCAAGGGTATGCTGTATGGTTAGCATACTTTTTCTCATCCCCGACGAGCTTTTTCAATTTTTTATTTTTAATTATTAACATTTGTTCATCTAGAGTCCGAAATATATGACAATATTCAAACTTGTTAGTAGAAAAAGCCAGGTTTTGGGTAAATGACTTGTCCATTAATGCTACTTCATTATTTAAAGTCTCAATAACAGTACTAGCATATACTCTAACCCAACTTTGTCAAAAAATTCAATAAGTTCTTTGTGAAAATCTGAGCCTGCAACAAGCCCAGTCGGATAAAGCCACATACGAAGGCCCTTAGGAACAGTTCTTTGTCGTATACATTCCTACAGTCCATTTGCAATTTCTTTATCTTAAGTAGACAATGATCCAGTTCGCTCAACTGGTCATGTAAACTTGTTTTACTATTTTTACTCTTATTAGTTAAGCAACAATCATTCTTTAACCAGTCTGTTAGCGATGGCATATTAGATACATTCGTATTCACTACTACGTTAGTTCTAAAATTGTCAAATGTAATGAAGAAGTCATATAACTGACGAAAGCGCTAAATTAAAGAGAGATTGCCTAATGCTTTTGACAGGGTCCCTCTTTCTGCTAGCATTGATGCAATGCTCAAACACAAAGTTAATCCATATGCTGTTCACTGGATGGCTAACTGCCTTTGTTGTAAATTGCAGAGGATAAGGATAGGAAATTTCACATCTAGCTGGCTTGGAGCAAGCAATGGAGTCCCCCAGGGCTCAGTTCTAGGTCCAGTATTGTTCAACCTGTTATTTTCATTTGTTTTTACGATATCTAATGTCTGGATGGCCAAGACTATGTTAAACTAGGTTGTGTTATTGCACTGAAAAAGGATACTGACCACTTCAACACTTCCATGTCATGTGTTTGGTGGCTGAATGGTTAGACTTAACTACACTAATAGTTAATGGGGAATAAATGTGCTACTTTGCATTTTGGGAAACCAATGGTTGAATATCAAATAAACTTAGGCCCCTGTGAGTTACGTATATCCTTATATTCTGTCAACCTCTGTATTAATATGCGTGGTACTTTTAAGTATAGGAGTAATGCATTAAAATTTCAAGCTAAGGCATTAAAAATTATAGGTTTAATTTTTAAGAACTTTACAACAAGAAATAATGACTGTCTTGGTTAACAGCAACAATGGACACCATATCACTGCTAGAATATCCTTGTGTTCTGAGTGAGTGCGTTTCTCAAACTGGAAATACAGAGCTAATAAGAATATTTTTTGGCATTTTAACTGTTCAGAATTCTGCACTTTATTTTTGCTTGAATTAATTATTTATGCATTAGCTGGAAGAATTTTGTTTTCTGATCTGTGCTGAAACTTTTTTTCTCCTACCCTATTGTTGTTGCATTCTTAAAGTTGGTGGCTTTTGCAGTTGCCCGCCCCTACTCTAAATCTGATCTGGGACACTCCTCCCAGTCCCATCTCTTTAGCTCATTCTACCTAATACAGAGATCATTTGGAAAGGCCAAACCCCTTAGCCCTTAACCTTTAATTATTTTCTGTTCCTGCTCTCTCCCTTTTACTTAATAAAAACAGACACTTTAGTCAGCTGCTTATATTTTTCTAATTTGTGTTTCTTCCTACTACTCTCTTACTTCATCTTGCTTTCCTTTTTCCTGCTACTTGCTGCCTGTTCTCTAAAGTGTTCAACTGCATCTTTTTTGTTGCATTTATTACTGCTTGTTTATAGCCTAAGTGCTATTTTTGAGTGTTATTACAAGCTGTGAGTTTTGGTTTAAGCACTTGGGCTTTAGGCCCACTCCTTAGCTCTCCCTGGCCTTTCTCCCTCAAATTCTGACAAATATGGATGGACAATTTCCTACAGTTTCTCCTGCCAGTCTAGCTGATATGGGCATCCTGAGACAGTGTAGCAACTGCCTCATGTACATGGGCAACCATCTCCTACTACCACCTAGAAACACAATTTGTGAGAGATGCAATTACATTAGGAACCTAGAGACCAAGCTCTCTTCCCCCTCAAGCCAGTATATCTGGCACCGAAAAGGTTATCAACACAATCACTACACCTCAAATACCACCCACACCTACATATGCAGAGGTCCTCTACTTAAACGTACATAAACAAAGGAGACCTAAGAGGCAAAAACACACGCAATGTCCACAGCCCTCCACATCACATACCACGCATAGTCCACACACCTGTGCCTCACAGCCACTAAGGCTTCACCATAAACCCAACATATTAGTCATAGGAGACTCCATTGTGTGAGACACAAGTGTGCCTCTCACCTGGCTTGATAAGGAGAAAGTCTAGGTTAGTTGTTTGTCAGGTGCCAGTATCCATCGTATTATATACGCACTTAAGTCTCTCAACAACTGGTACTTTTACGACTCTGTCATAGTCCATGTTGGTGTGAATGACTTGAGATGCACCTCTCTGGACTATATGAAGAGAGACATGATTGAGCTCGCTGAATATGTGTCCCACGCACTTATGTCCTTATCCTTAAGCAGCACTCTGCCTTCACCCAGAAGGATGCCTCAATACAAACAGAATATGATTCACTTTAACAATTGGCTTAGTTTCTAGTGTCATTACAGGGGGATCCAGTACCTGACAGCCTGTGAAGATATGATCGACAGACCATGATGCTTTGCCAGAGACGGCCTGCATCTGTCTCAGCTGGGCTTCAGACTTCTGGCAAAGGCTCTTGCCTCCCCTATAGTGCCTTTTTTAGGAAAAGTGATGAGGTTAAAACTACCAACAAAAAATTTTCAAAATACACAAATTAAAGGTCATGCTGCCAAACACTAGGAGTCTAAACATGAAACTGCACTCATTGCAAGCATGCCTAACCCTAGAAAATGCTAACATTTGTGCAGTCACAAAAACCTGGTTCAAAGATGCGGAGAGCACCACAGCCTTACCTGGTTACCCATCCTATCATACATTCAGACCCCAAACTGTGGACAGTAAAGCCAAAGGAGGTGGAGTTTCAATATACATTAAAGCCATACACACCTCCAAGCTGATCAAACAGTATGATGCATAGGAGACACTCCAGGTGCAGTTAACCATTAACAAGACCCCCTATTCAAATATTAGCTAGCTACTGGCCCCCAAATCTGACTCAAGATGTCCAATCCGCCTATTTGGACCTCTTTGAATCTATAAAGATTCAACTCTTTACCCCGAACCTGGGTGACTAACTTCCCAAACATAGACTGGAAGAACTACTCATGCCAGAGCACAAATGCCCTGAGATTCCTTGATTTTGTCAATGCAAATGCCTTGGAACAGCTAGTCGATACCCCCACAAGAGGTGATAATATCTTCGACTTGGTATTAGCCAACATGGGCAACCACTGCAGCATCCCAACAGTGTCATCATCCCTGGTACGGTACGACCATAAAGCGGTCACTTTCAAAGCCACCATCTCCCCCAACCCCCCCCCCTCTAGCTAGGATCAAACATAAAAACTTCTCCAAAGCGGATTACAGCCTCCTGAGAGATGGTATAAACAGCTTCACACCCCCCCCCCCGTAGGAACTGGCACCAATATCCAAAACTACACCAAAGTACTATATGAGCATTTACATAGATGCATGGAATCAGGAACACTCGACAGGACTAAATCATCCACTGCAAAGAAGAGTAAACCTATCTGGTGGACATCTGCAATAAATAAACTCCAAAAACAAAAGGAAAAAATTGCTGCCCAAGACCACGAAGGAGCAGGTGCCCAATTGAAAGCAATGTCTCCTTAGCCTGAACAAGCAAATAAGAGCACTAGTGAAATCGTCCAAAGCAAACTTCGAGTCCAAATTGACCACATCTACTAAAAACAATCATAAGGCCTTCTTCACATATGTCCACAACTTCAACGGAAGCACCCAGATCTCTTCAGAATTGGTGGTCAAAGACACAACCATATACAAATGCAGTGGATATAGCAAACTTGCTGGCTGACAGATTCAGTGAAAACTTTACCCATCTGTCCCCCCATCAGTAAATCAGGACATCCCCAGTAACTGCTCCCTTCCCCTTATATCTAGGGAACAAGTCATCACTGCTCTCTAAGGCAAACAAATACAGCCTCCATGGGACATAACATTTCAGGCTACATCCTACGTGAACTCAGGAGGAACATGCAGCACCATTAGGCACCCTATTCAACCAAAACCTGAGTACTGGCTTTGTGCCAGCTGAGTGGAGGACAGCCACCGTCATCCCTTTGCACAAATGTTGAGCATCCACCGATCCAGGAAATTATAGACTCATCAGCCTAACTAGCCTGATCTGCAAGACTGTGGAATAGATTATCATGGATCTCATTAACAAGGTCATTGGTAACCTCTAAACAAAAACTTAATCCCACGCAGCTTGGCTTCGTCAAAGGGAGGTCATGTCTGCTAAATTTGGTTAACTTCTTTGAGACAGTCACCAAAGCCATGGACAAGGGGAAGACGGTGCACTATGCCTACCTTGACCTGGCCAAATCCTTTGAGATTATTCCCCACTAGGGGATAATAGATAAACTCTGTCAATTAGGCATCAATCCATATATTACCAGATGGGTAGCAAACTGGTTCAATGACAGAATCCACATAGTCAAAATAGGGGAAGCCACCTCAAGCAGTAGACTCGTAACAAGTGGCGTAACCCAGGGTTCAGTCTTGGGGCTTCTGTTATTTGGGATATACTTTTCTGAGGAGCAGACCAAAACCAGTGGACTTTGGCTGATCAAGTTTGCAGATGACTGCAAGCTGGGTGCTGTCATCAATTCCCTTAGTGATGTGAACATCCTCCAAGAGGATCTCACTCAAATGACTGGTGGCAGAAACATGGCCTTAAGCTGAACAAAAAATGCATCATCATCCCCTTTGGGAAGGGTGACATCCCCACAAATTATCACATTAATAACAATGTCCTAAACACAGAATCAGTTGAGAGATTTGGGCACCCTGATTGATAGCAACCTGAGTTTTGACCACCATGTTGCTTCCACTGTACGGAAAGCCTTGTACATGGCCCATCTCATAAGTAAGGGCATCTCATCCAGGGACAAAGAGGTCAAAACATCCCTGTATTCTTCCCTTATGAGGCCCATTATTGAGTACAATGCTCCCTTCAGCATGTACCTTGCAAAGCACATGCAGCAGCTGGACAGAAAAAAAGAGGTTCCTCACCAGGAGGATCCAGGGATTCAAACATCTACCACACACAGATAAGCTAAAAGCCCTATCCCTCTACTCAGTTTCATACAGACTCCTCAGAGGTGACCTCTCTCTGGTATACAAGGCAATCACGGACCCCACCTTGATGGGACTGCTGCATATCTGCAAGTCAAGCTCCACTCGAGTAACCCGCATGCATTGCTTCAACCTGGTCTGTGACATCAGCAAGACTTGTTGGCGGGACAGATTTGTGTCCTAGAGACTCCCCGTCTATGGAATAGACTCCCTCTCCACATCAAGCAGTGCACCTCTTTAACCCCCTTTTTAAGCGCAACCTGGATAACTAGATGGGAAACAGAAAATATATCCCTGGGATTCCACCCGTGTCCCTGCTGAACAGGGGCATCGGGTGCTGATTTGTCTAAATATGGACTAAATTCTTGGCTAGGCTTATAAGGGCCTCAGGGCCAATAGCCTAGTAACCTCCTATAATCCTATGTGGCAAATTATATCTAGAAGAGGAGGAGGAGGCAAGGAGCACTCTGGGAATAAGAGAAGAAGGTGTAGAGCTTAGAAGAGCCAAGTGACTGCTGTCTGTGGCTGCCAGTCCTATGTTGAAGAGGTCGGACTGGATAGTGTAAGATCCATGGTATGCCTATTATTTCTGCCTGCCTATTCTGGAAAGTCCTGCAGCCACACTGGTTCTTTCAAGACTATTGACTCATCTGCTGCTGCTGGTTCTACTTGACGCACATTTACCTAGGAATTGTCTGCCTTCTGGTGAGCGTCTGTTGAGGTGATATCAAGTGAATGCCCACAGTCATGAGATGCTTGGCTTCTTGTTTGCCCTCCCACAATGTTTTGTGGTATTCAGCTTAAAGAATTCAGTATTATTAAAAAGGGTGTTAATGAAGAATGCCTTGAAACTTTTGCAAAATCCATTATGCATGACTGAGAACCATTATGCCAGTAACCACCACTGCACTCTCTACTCCTGCAACATCATACACCAAGTGCAGTCATATTTGAAGTGGATGAATTAGCTGCTGTTCAGAGATGTTTTGACTAAATATCATTACCTCTGGGCAAATGTATTGTGCCCATTTTGTTGGCACAAATGTGCTTTCTGCAGTGATTCATTGACCATGTTTCTTTGCTCAGGAGGGTGAATTCCTGGCCTCTGAAGAACAAGTTCCCTTTTCAGAGCTTCTGCAGTGACTAAGTCCATGGCTGGTGGTCTGTATCAAACAACCCCAATCCTTACCCTGCAGGAAGATCCTGTCTGGTCTCCTTGTTATGGGGTTACTAAATCAGGATATTTTCCTGGCTCCCTGACTACACTAGAGTTCACCTTTATCACCGGGGGACATCACCAGGAGTTTAAGGGAGAAGATTGGAAACAATCCTGCAAGGTCTTCTCTAGTAATGAATGGGGAAGTTACAGAGCCTGCTCCTCCTTTTCTCCATATACTCCAAAATCTCACCCAATGTGGGGTCATCTGTAGGGATGTGTGAGGGCTGCCTTGATCTCCCCCTTCCATGTCTGAAACAGGATCTCCTCACTGAGAGTACTCCCAAGGGTAAGGAGGAAGCAGAAGATGATCCAGACCTTGGTAAGTCTCTTCAGGGGCTTTCTAATTATGGATTAACTTTGTGTTTGAGCATGGCATAAAAAATAGCCTACCCTTAGGCTGAAGATAGAAGGCCACAGTAGTAGAGTGAAAACGACCTTGGGTCAGAACCTGTACAGTAGCAAGTAGCAGGGGAGGGCTCTGCATTGAAAAATGTAACAGTTACACAAATGTTGATATCCATTAGCCACTCTGATAACTAGGACATCAACCAAGGTAGATAAGGACCAGACGATGAAATTGAAATGTGCACACTGCACCACAGTTTCATCCCAACTACTGTCACCATCAAGAATCTTGGTTCCAAGGATAAGAATGGAACTAAGAGTATGGCTGGCAACTTCAGATTCAACAAACAAGGAAGAAACAATTGTGGTACTACAGTGCAGACGACAGTTAACACTCTTGTACCTACTAATATCAACTGCTGCACTTGGTTGGGTACTCTCTGGTCCTATCAAGTTGGATACCAAAACAGGGGCCACTGAGAAAGATAATTTAACAGCTGATGGAGAATCAGAAATCCTATCTGACATGGTCATATGGGAAGATGGGATACCACCCATCTTTATCGGATCTATATCACATTATTGGATGATGAAAAGAGAGAACGCTCTTTCATCAATCTAATAATGTTGAAAGGAGAAAAAAAAGAGAAGTCATGGAACATTGATTTTTTTCCCCAGGGAAAAAAAATTGGTGGGCCGTCTTCGGGATTTTGCCATTTCCTCCACTATGGTGCGATCTATGAGATGGAATACTTAAGTAGGGGGGAGTGTGGGGGTTGAAGCCCCACTTCATTTTGTGTTTAAACTTTTTTTTTTTTTTTGCGGAGCAGCAATTTTTTTCCCTGGGATAAAAAAATTTGCTGTTCCGTGTGTTCACTTTTTTATTTTGATATTATCGGTCCGATGAAAGAGCGTTCGCTCTTTTCATCATGCGATATGATACAGATGCTCTTTATCTGCCCCTGCAAAACAGCCTCCATCATTTTGTTGTAGTGCAGCTCCAATGTAACTAAACTATGGTGCAGAGTCAGAAATCTAACAATACTTAGCAGAGGGTGGCTTTGAGAGAGAAAATTTGTCTAGCTCTACTTCTAAAGGAGGAACAGACTTTTCCACCTAGACACCTTATGTCAATCTCTTTCCAGAACCACTGGTATTTTTGGGTTCCCAAGCATACCGTGCGCACAGCACATGGCTGTATTGTGGAGGAATCATGTGATCACATTTCTTGATATTTGCCTATAGCATAACCTCCTTCTCACACATACATACACGCTAAACTAACTAGATTAAAAAAAAAACACAACACTGAAAACAGAATATTAAATACAGATAGATAGGCAACAGGTGATTGGGTGTAGTGAAATTAGCATAGCCTGCAAGACAGGAGGACTTAAACAAGAATTTGTACTAATTACTCCTGAAAAAGGTAAGATGAAGGTTATGTTGGACCTAGTTAAATAACCAAAAAGTTTAAATAGGCAGGAAAGATGGGAGAGGGGACTTTTTAAAACTTTTGCAACTTACGTTGAAAGAGCCCAAGTCCATTCCACTGCAAACCTGGAACCAGCTATAGAGAGCCAGAGTCTGGTTTCTACGTGCCAAGCTGGCGTAAGTCTGGGGTAAACTCTTAAAAGCCCTGAAGAGTAAATACTTAAGACTGGATCAGCCCCGATCTACAGCTTATGCACAGATTGTGCATGCTTGACTAATCAAAACTAAAATAAAACTATAAAAAGGTTACTGACAATTAAAGCTACATGGAGAAACTTGAAAGTTGTCTGCCTGATATACTACACCTAAAGGTTTCCAGCGAAAAAATGCAATCGAGTTCTCCTTTGGAAGGTACAGGTTTCTTAAAATTCAAAGGGGAGGGGAATAAGGACAGGACCACTCTAGTTACTTGCCAAATCTGCGGCAAAGGGACAGAGCAATTACCTTCATCATCTTAATTTTCAAAAGGGGAAAGAAAAGATGCAACTGACTTCTTTTGCATGCACACGGTCTTAAAATCCACTTTCAAAGTGAGGACAAGTTCGTTTTCTGTGCTGTACCATGGGGCTCTTGCCCCCCCTTCTCTACAACTAGCTACATGGGAATAAGATGGGACAAACCTCCCCTTGCAAATGGAATAAACAGAAAAATCAGTTTGCAAGTAGTCATAATTCATCCTGGAATTCTTAAGTAAAATCCATGTAGACAAGTTACTGCTACTCAGCATATTAGACCTCACAGAATGATACACAAGAACTTTCAATAACTATGAAAGAAAAAAAGAAAACAAATCTTAAAAATCAAAGTGGCACTGCAATAAAGCAAGAGACAGAATACAATGTTAAGTTCACAAACTAACAAAAAAAAAAACAATATTTGTGTGTGTGTGTGTGTGTGTGTGTGTGTGTGTGTATATATATATATATATATATATATATATATATATATATATATATATGTGTGTGTGTGTGTGTGCGTGTATATATATATATATATATATATATATATATATATATATATATATATATATATACACACACACATATAAATATGAAACTCAAATACGAGCAGGGCAACCAGACATCTTATTACAGTTTCCCTGAGAGAGATGGAGTTAATATACGGTTACAGATTATTAATCATGGTCCTTTGAGGATAAAGCCCGAGATCTGCCTTTGTACTATATTTACAATACTGCACGAACAAGCCTACTTATATACAGGTTCTTTTCATGTCTGAGCTACCCTTTGGAACTCTTAAAAACAAATACATATTAACAGTTAAAGTGACACCAAGAAGACAGCTATTAACTTTGCTGATCATCCAGCTGCGGAACACATTAAGTACAATACAGTATAACTTTTCGCTGCTTTGATACAGGTACTGTCAGACACAGAGCAAGAACCAGAAGAGTGTCGAATGAAAAGAAAAAAAAAAATCAGACTGATTAAACCTTCAGAGTTGAACCTTGGAAAATATGAACATAGTTTATATACTTAGATTATGTCCTATACATACTTTAGCACACACTTGATCAAGAAACTCAACTGACAATTATGCAGTGTAGACACTAATGAAGAATAATTCCAAATGCTTTATGAGGTATACAAGAAATGCAACCTACAGGATCAGTCAAAGGCTTACAAGGAATGAGTGGGCGCTGTCAAGCTCCTGCAACACCTCATGACTGAGCTAGCACTTCCTGCTGTTCTAATACTGCCACATTTGTCCTGACACTAACCCTCCTGTAACTTCAAAGAAGATGAACGGTGAAACAATGTGAATGACTCCACAGTCCAAAACTTGCATATTAAATACTGCAAATTATGATCACTACTATAAAACAATAAACACTGGTAAATATTTAAATATTTACAGATGGGAAATAATCACATTCATTCCAAACACCTACTGCAGTAAAACTTTCGTAGAGTGTTTCAAAACCTTTTCAACAGTTTTGAAATTATAACAGTATGGGTGCAAGCACAAAAATGATCCAAAGACAGTACAAAGTAATTTAACAGCTGGATGTGAAAGTAGAATGTCACACTGACAAAAACAGTGTACAACATGAGTCATTCATTACAATTATATCCCAAGACTGGGAGCTCTAGAGTTTAATTAGTGAAACTGTTAACTAATGTCTTATCTGTTTCACATCCCTTAAGTGTTTTGTCACTGCCCCTTAACAGTGAAACAGCCTCTGTCTAACAGATCTCAGCAGTAAATGCTACTTACAATGATGGATGTTGCTCCAATCTGTTTCTGCAAAGAACGGGTGGCAGCAAAGTCCCTCATAGGTCAGTCTTTCTTTTGCAAGGCACAGCAGACTTTGTAACAGATCCACAAGATTCTTACTGACTTTACCTTCTCCAGGAAATTTCAGGAAACTCTGAAATGATTATACAAAAAGCTTGAACACCTACCGATCAAACAAAAACTTCAACATTTGCTCAAACTAGATTAAGTACAATATTACACTAGCACATTTCAGAAAAATAAGTGGTGTACTGCTCAAGTATACTCAGAAATGGAATGCAAATGCTTCAGTGATCCAGCACAAAAGAAAACAATGGATATGAATTTATATTATATCAGATTATCTGTTCGGGAAGGTTCTCTGCAGTGAGTAATGAATGACATTCTCTATTCTTTGGTACCCAGCTCAGCACAACTCTGAAATGTCTCTGTCTTTTCAACTTGGGGATGCTTGTGACTGCTGCTAGGCTGTGAATCAAGTGTCAACTAGAAAGGCTCATTCAACTACTACCATCACCATTTCAAATTTATCAACTGACTGGGCACAGTCTATAGTACATAAAATAGATACCACATACACTAAACTGATGCCCCATCTGTCTGAGTTGGTAGCAGCTCAGGTAGTTGTAAAAGATCTCTCAGCATTTATCAAAGAAGAGTAGGGATCCTTTATTTACATACCAAAATAAAGTACAGTTGTGTAAAATCTAACGGTAGATGTCCTTCTCTTCACTGTTGCAGTATTCATAACATTAGGGATCTCCTGCCTAGGGCAGCCCAACATCCGGCTAGTATAGCAAAGCCTAAGGCTGCTTTAAAGTACGCCGTATATCACACACATGCTTTTCATGTAGCGTAGGGCATAATGGTGATGTCCAGACGTACCACCCTCAGAACTAAAAGCCCCAGTAGGAACGCCTGTCCATGGAAAAACAAGAGGTAACCAGTACCATCCAGAAGACAAATAGACCAGGGGGAAGAGGGATAGAGTGAATACTGCAAAAGTGAAGGGAAGGACATCTACCGTTATGGCAAGATTTTACACAACTGTACTATGTCCTTCCATTTCACTGTTGCATTATTTATAACATTAGGGAGAGTGACAAAGATAAGGAAGAAACTTGGGAGGAGGAAGAACCAGCAGGGCCCTGTAGGAAGTCATGAAGGATGGCCCTAGCAAAACCAGATCTAGCTCTGGAGATTCCATCCAACTTGTAGTGCTTGGTAAATGTATTCACAGAAGTCCAGGTAGATGCCTCAAGAATAGAGCTGGTATCCAAACCCTTGAAAAAAGGCACCACAAGAAGCCACAGCCCTAGTAGAATGAGCCTTAACAAAAAAGGAAGGCTATAACCATGAAACGAATAAAAAGAAATCGCTTTTGAGATCAAAGAAGAAAGTTTGCTTGGATACAGCTAATCCCAAGGACCTGGGATGAAAGGAAACAGAGCATCATATTTCCTGATCGTCTTAGCCTTATCCAAATAAAATTTGAATTGTCTATGCACCTCTAAAGTGTGCAGCACCTTCCCACTGGCAGATTGTGGAGAAGGGAAAAACGTGAGCAAATGAATAGACTGATTAAGGAACAACTCATTCACCACTTTAGGCATGAAAGAAGGATTAGTATGCAAGGGCACCCTGTCCTTATGAAAGACCAAAAAAGGAGGACAAGCCATAAGGGCTTGAAGCTCAAAGCTAACAAAAGAACAGTCTTCCAGGAGCAATGCTGCAAGGAAATTGAAGCTGCAAGCCCAAAAGGAGCCAGAGTCAATTTCTCCAAAACAAAATTAAGATCCCAGGAAGGAGGAACAGCCTCTTGGGAGGTTTAATATGAAGGATGCCTTTAAGGAATTGTTTAGGTTCAAATCTAGAAGCTAAAGGAGGAGATAAAGGCAGACAAGCAGAGAACTGATAAGTGAGCCTTAACAGAAGAATAAGCCAACCTAGCATTGAGCAATAAACACAGATAAGACAGAGCCAAAGGAACATCTCCAGAAAGTGGATGCAGGTTACAAGAAAGATACCAAACAGAAAACTTCTTCCTTTTGTAGGATTTCCTAGTACTGGGTTTCCTGGACTCCAGCAGGACCCTAAGCAAGTCCTCAGAAAAAAAGGTGTCTATGTGCAATCAAAATCCTATCATCCACAGAGTCAGTTGAAGTGTGGACAAGTGGGGGTAGATAAGAAATTCAATGTCTTGTGCGAGTAGGTCCACCTTGTGAGGTAACTCATGATGACTGCCCTTGGCTAAATGCAGAAGAGGAGGGAACCAATGCTGTCTCGGCCAAATGGAAGTCATCAACAAGATTTTGGAAGTGTCCTGTTGAATTTTGAATAGGACATTTGGAATGAGGAGACGGGGAGGTAAAGCATAAAGAAACATCCCCTTCCAAGACAGAGAGAGCATCCACTTTCTACACCAGAAGACCTGGAACTCTGGTACAAAATAGAGGAAGTTCTCTGTTCAGAGGGGAAGCAAATAGATCTATTTAAAGAGTACCCCACTGGTGGACAATGACCAGAAACACATCCCTGAGAAGTATCCAATCGTGGGATTGAGTTAAGGACCTGCTCAGAGTGTCTGGCGCAATGTTTTGACCTGAGGGAATGTAAACTGCCTGAAGAGTCACTTGACACAGAGCGAGATCCCATACCAGCACTGCCAATTAGCAAAGTAAATAAGATCTGGTTCCCCCGTTTGTTTACATACCATATCACTGTGGTGTTGTCTGTAAACAACTTGATAGGTCCCAGGGAAAAGAGGATGAAAAGCCTGAAGAACCAGCAGAAGGGCTATCATTCTCTCTCACACCTGTGCTCCTTCTGTTGAAGAAGTGACCACACTTCCTGTACCTTTAGGCAGCCAAAAGCTGCTCCCCGTCCTACATCTGAAGAGTCTGTAAACAGCTCCTGAGAGGGAAGAGGGAGATGAAAAGGGAGCCCTGGATTTAGGGACAACTGCTGAATCCACCAGTGGAGCTCCTTCTTGAGACAAGTTAGAAGAGAAACTACAAATTCTAGGGGATGAGCATGTTAAAGCCAAACTGACTTCAGGAACCACTGAAACTTCCTCATGTGTTGTTTGGCCAGATGGCACATGGGGATGCTGGATGCCATGAAATGCTGAAGTCTTAGAAACTCCCTAGCTGTAATCAACACTAGCGTTAGAAGAGTTTGAAAGAAGGAAATGAGGGTCAAGGCCCTGGGAGAAGGTAGGGATGTCAGCAAAGGCACCATCTGAATCTTGCAACCCAAAAAAAACATGGTCCTGAGAAGAAGTAAGAAAAGACTTTTTGGAGTTTATTGTAAACCTCAGGTTCTCAAGAAAAGAAAGGCAAATTGGAGATTTTGCAACAGGATCTCTGGAGAGGATGCATGAAACAGAAGATCGCCCAAGTAAGGAAATACTTGGATCCCCTGAATCCTGCAAAAAGCAATCACAGGAGAAAGGCACTTAGTGAATACCCTTGGGGCAGTAGAAAGACCAAAGAGCAAAGCAAAGAACTAAAAATGCCAGGAATCAACAGAGAAACTTAAAAACTTCCTGAAAAGGGGATGGATCGGAATATGGAGATAACCATCCCCTGAGATCCAGAGACACCATCTAAACCCCAAGGAAGCAAAAGAGAACAAAGTCTGAAGGGAACCCATTCGAAAAGAGGACACCTTCAGAAAAGTGTTTACATGAGCCCCTTTTCTGAGTACTAGAAACATCCTGGAGTAAACACCTCTCCCCCTTTGGGACACAGGCACGTTCTGAATAGTACCCTGAGTCAACAGGTCCCGGAGTACCTCCAGAAAAAAGAAGAGTTGTTACTGAGGGGGCCAAGGAATCTCCATAAAAAGAAGGGATTTCCACACCAAGAAATATCATGGTAAATAAAGAACAGAACCTAGGAATTTTTAGTAATCTGTAGCCAAACAGGATTGGAGAGAGGTGGTGAGAGGAAAGTGGCTGGGAAGAATACGATAGTCAGACAGCACCTGGTTTATCTGGAAAGGGTGAGTTCTGAGGCACTGAAAGTCTGAGTAGCCTTAGCAGGAGGAGCCCACTTGCCACACTTTTTGCCACTAGGAGGAGGGCGAGATTGCCTGCGAACCAAGGATTATTGGGGTTGTTTCTCTGAAATTTAGGAACAGGAGAAACAAACGCATTTAAGTTACTGTAAAGCCTTTCCCTTATCCTGAAGGGAATTAAAGATAGCAGCAGCAGCTTCACCAAACAAGTGTTTCTTATCAAGAGGGGCATCCATCAACTTAGCCTTGATAACCTCAGGCAAAAGTTGAAGCCAAAGCCAAGAATACCTCCTCGTCACTAACCCAAAAGTAGCAGCCCTAGAAGAAGTATCTGCTGCATCATAACTACACTTGATAGAATAACGAGCCACCTGGGAGGAAGTCTCTACCAGGGAAAGAGAGGCATTTTGCCCTCAAAGTCTGAAAGATCAGAAATAACCTGAGAAACCTGGGAAAGGAGGGCCATCAAATACCTAGACATATGGGTCTGATAAAGATTTATTTTACTTATTTACATTTGTTTACCAGGAGGGTCCGACTGGACACAGCCATCCATTTTCAGTGGAGGCCCAGGGAGAAAACTCCATAACATTTGGTAAGATGCAGTAAATATGAACTTTACATAGACAAACGTGGTATGGACAGTACAATTTAGAAAATATAACAGGTAACTAAATATGATAAGAACCATAAAAATATAACATAGGTTCATAGGTATGTACTAAGCTATCGGCCCTAGGGTCTATATATGCCTAGCCAAACAAGATGCCCTGGCTTTCGCTACCCAAGAAAATAATTTTCCTGTGTCCCTGTCGAGCAGTGCCAAAGCAGTAATCCCTAGGGTTTATTTCTTGTTTTCCATCCAACTGTAAAGATTTCTCTTAAAGAGGGCTAATGAGGAGCTCTGCTTGACATGAATGGGTAGCCTGTTCCAGAGCATGGGAAGTCTCTGGGACAGGAATCTATCCCTCCAGCATATTCTTTTATTGTGGTGACAAGGTTTAGGTCCCTGGAGCGTGTGGGTCAGAGAGACTGGGATTTCTTGAAATGTAGCATGTCCATCAGAACTGGGTTAGACATGGCTTTGTATGTTAGGCAGAGGTCGCCTCTGAGTAGGTGATATGTGACAGAGTAGAGCTGGAGTTTTTTGAGAAGGTCTGTGTATGGCGTCTGTTTGAGGCCAGTAATCCTACTAGTGAGGTATTTCTGTGGCCTTTCTAGTTGTTGAGATGTTTTGCAAGGTACATGCCAAATGGGGCGTTGTACTCTATAATGGGTCTGATGAGGGATGAGTAGAGAGGAATGATCTCTCTTTTTCTGGAGGAGAACCCCTTTGTGATGTGATGTGCCACGTAGAAGGATTTCCTGACAACTATGGTGACGTGATTATCAAAGGAGAGACTACTGAACACCTGTGTCCCAAGGTCTCATCGCACTTTCGGTGTTTAGTAGGCTACCAGTTATGTGGTAGTTCATGGGCATTGTGTTTTTCATAAAGGGGATGAAAATGCACTTCTTGGCATCGAGCTTTAGGCCATGACTTTGACACCAAGCATCAGTCTCAGTAAGGCCACTTTGTAGCATGTCCACATCATTAGGCGAATCTATTATGGCTCCTAGTCTGCAGTTGTCTGCATATTTCGTTAGCAAGAGACCAGCTGTATTAGCCTGGACTTCAGAGAAGTAGATACCAAACAGGAGAAGACCCAGGACCGAACCCTGTGGTACTCCACTTGTCACTGGTCTGAAGTCGGATTTGGAGTCGGCTACTTTCACTGTGTGGGTTCTGTCAGCGAGCCTGTTGGCCACCCATCTTGTGACATATGGATTTATGCCTAGTCCGGTGAGTTTATCTATAATACCAGAGTGCGGGATGGTGTTGAAAGCCTTGGCGAGGTCAAGATAGGCTGTGTGCACCACCTTACCCTTGTGTACGGCTCTGGTGACTGCTGTCACTGCAGTGACAATTGTATAAACATACAGTTAGTTTAGTAGAGGTAATGCAGAAATTATAAGGATAAAAATACTAAGATAAGTGGTCTTAGAGAAGTTATTAGTATGTTTGTATGTGGGTAAATTCCATGAAAAGGTGAGACTCTTCTGCTTAAACTAGGGGGAAATAGTGCTATGGGATAGGCACCAGGTCAGAGAAGAGGAAGTGGTTAAGAAAGGCATTTGAAGTGAAGTTACATACAGTTAATTGGTGGGAGTTTTAAAGATACAAGCTGATGGATAAGGGAGCAACATTAGTAGTAGATCAGCCAGGTGCTAAGCAATTGCAGGTCCAAGAGTTCTTTAGGTAGGATTTGAGTTGATTTTTGATGGTGGTTTTGTTGGACTGAGTACTAATTTTGAGTGGTAGGGAGTTCCAAGTCTTGGCAATGTTACTAGAATAAAGGGAGTCACCAGAGCTATAATGACTTTTGGATATTGCAGTTAGATCCTTGTTGGTGGATCCTACTTCTCTGTGACTGGAGTAAAGGGTGATCAGGTCTTGTAATGCTGGATATTTATTGAGATGGTATAGTATTTGGTGGCCTAGAGTGAGTTGGTTTAAGGCTAAGGTGTTTGGAAGTTCCAACCAAGAGAGCCGTTTTAGGGCTTGACAGTGATGAGTTCGGCAGGAGGAGTTTGTGTCAAGTTTTGCTATTTTGTTGCAGCATGCAGATAGCTTATTTATATCACTTTTGTTTAGATTAACTAGGATAGGAGAGGCATACAGTATAACTGAGAGAAGATGGGTATGAGCTAAGGTGACTTTACTGTTATTAGTTAGGAAGTTTTTACATCTGTAAAGAGGACCTAGTTTTTTGTGGACTTTGCTAATTGCAAGAGCTATATTTTTGTCAAATTTCATATTGTGGTGGATTATGACCTCTATTAGTTCAGACTGTGCGACTGAGAAATAGGGGCAGTACCCACTGCGAATATAGTGAATGTGGGAATGGGTACAGTTGCTTTGGAGGGATTTAAGACAATAAGTTGTGTCTTTTTAGGATTTAGTATTAGCTGAGAGTTTGTTAACCAGGTTTTAATGGATGTAAAGGCTTCTTGGGTCTTCATTTGTAGTTGTAGGAGGGTGGGGGCAGAGCAGATTAGGATGGAGTCGTCAGCATATTATACAAGGTTTGCTAGAGGGATGGCTTTGTGTAGGTTATTTGTGAATATAGTGAAACATAGGGGTCCTAGAACTGATTCTTGGGGTACTCCTAGATTCACAGGAAAAAGTGGAGAAAGGGAGTCTTTCCACTGAACGGCATGTACGTGCTGAGATAGTCTTGAAACCATAATACTGTAGGGGTGGATAGTTTTAATTCTGAGAGTACTGTTAACAGGTTTGCATGGGAGACTGTATCAAATGCTTAACATAATTAACAGCTCTAAAAGCCAAGGTAGCCAAGGTGTAAACCCTCTTACTTAGCCTTTCCATGATTTTGCTATCTTTATCAGAGGGCAGTAATTTGATCAAAGGAAGCAACTGTGAGGGCTTGTCAGAGGCTACAAACACCAATGAGGGATCAGCAGCAGGAAATTTATACAAAAAGTTCCAGTGCTCAGGCAACCTATAGAAGCTGTCAGGTTTCTTGGGAACACAGGGATGAAAATCCGGAGCTTTAGAAGCGTTGGAAAATGCATTCAACAAAGCAGCCAAAACAGGAGAAACAGCAAATGGTTAGAAGATTCCATTTGCAGCAACTCATAGTACCTCTTATGAATGTCAGAAACATGAACAAATCCCATTTAAAGAACTCCAGCATCCTGAAGACCGTGTCCCCAAAAGAAATCTCTTCAAAAGGTGCATCATGACTGGTAGTTTCCTATTCCTCTGACCCAGTCTAAAGGAGAAGGAAAGGGAGAAGAGAAAGAAAGGGATTCCTCATCCAAATCCAACTCCTCCTCAGAGGAATCTGGTTCCCTGGGTCTTGTAAGGGGAGAAGAGAACCAAAGAGGAGATGGACAAACTCCCTGAGGAGAATTAAATTCCACCAAAGCACTAAACAAACCCTGAGTGAAGGCCAGCCACTTGCTCTCTGGATCTAAAGGAGCAGAAGAAATATGTTTAGCTTTTTTGTTTTTTCTTCAATGTGATGGCATTCAATAATGGTAGTAGGGACGTCTTCTCTAATTAAAATATGAGGAACACCTTTAGGCCACTCAGAAATGATCAACAGTGGTTCCCCTGAATGTCCAAAACTGACGTCAGCAAACCTCTTCAGATGTGCTTAAAGGCGGATCCCTTGTCCTCCAACCTGGTATGTCAGAGGAATGAGACAAGAAAGCCAGGCAAACTTCCAGGCAATCATTCGCCTCAGGAGAGACATCTGGTGGAGTCTGAACAGCAGAAAATTCCAGCCTAGGCTTCTTGGGACTTCTTCCCTGATGGCTGACCCTCGGGGCAGGAAGTTCCCTCCATCATATCTAATGCGAGAAGTTCAAGATGCTGATTCTCAAGATGCGGCACTAATGAAGAAAGACCGCTACATAAGGTTTTAGGTACAGAAGCCTGACAGATGGAACTGGACATTTGGTCATGCGAGGTGCCAAGGCAAAACAGGCACTGGTCGTGGCGATCTTTACGGGGAATACATCTTCCACACTGCTATTTACCCTTCTTGAATGACATGAAACCCCACAAGCAACAAAAAGAAAAGACAAGTAAAAGGAACCCCAACTGTTAAATTATGTGCAAATGTTCGGTGAAACTAGCATCAGAACGTAGGCATTCAGACAGACAATCAAGAGATGGCATTCCTACTGGGGCTTTCACTTCTGAGGATGGTACATCCGGACATCACCTTAATGCCTTACACTACGCAAGAAGCATACGTGCGACATACAGCATACCTTAAAGTAACCTAAGGCTTTGGCATACTGGCCAGACGTCGAGTTTCCCTAGACAGCTGATCCCTAATGTTATGAATACTGCAACAGTGAAATGGAAGGATATCTTTTATTTACAAAATATCAACATATTTTCAAATATTTACATATGTACAAATATATAAATATGCAAAATTGGTTTACACATTCATAATTTCCTTTACAATCATGTTAAATTTTCATCCCTTTTAACCCCCCACTCATTTTTCAATAACCAGCATCTGACTTTACCCAATATTGTTGCAAAATCCATTTGCAACTAAAAATTAAATTTATTCATTCATTCCATATAACATAAAATAACATTTTATCTATTTTAACATATTCTTTACTTCTATTCTTATAATATCCATATTTAGTTATATCTTCAAAAATATGTTTACATAGTTTTCCCCATACTTTTTATTGTTCAAAACACGCTCCATTGTTTCTTCTTGTAAACATATTACATCACTTTTCTTTTTATATGGCATATTTCTTTCTTTTTACTGGCAATTTATCTATTACCAGTCCCCACAAAAAATATTGACATTTTACTTTCGGATTTCACCTTTTGCTTCTTATTTTTATAGCTTTAGTTTTTTTTTAATCTGTTAGATCTTCCTCATGGTTTTACATATTAAAGTTTTATCATTGAATTCTTATACCATACTTTTCTTTTGTATATATTTAATTTTTATTTTCTACAAAAATATTTTAAGACTTTATTTCTTCATTTATGCACTCTTTCTCTTTTTGTCTGTACCACACCCCATTATACTTTGATTTATACAGTTTTACTACTAATCTGTCATCTTTTATCTACTTTGACACTTTATACAAATTTAATGACACAGTGTGTACCACTGTGTTAATTAACCTTAAACCTCCTCCTCCTTTATTTACATACAAAACTATTTTTACTGGGTTTAATCTAGAACCCATGGAAATGGAAAAATAAATCTGCAATAATTTCTTTTCAAATATTGTTGGCAACCAAATACAGTTGCTAAGTATGCTGTTTTTCCCCATCAGTACTAAATTTATCAAATATGCCATTTTTAGGAACTATAATTTACATGTTTTCTAAAAAAGAGATGCTTACTTTATTTCTTCTATTGTTCATTTCCCGTTGAACACTACTTGCATCTTTATTCCCAAATTTTACACCAAAACCAGAAATTTTATTCAATGTAAAATATATAACCCTGATCTTTACTACATCACCTAAACCTTTACTTTTCTCCTTATGTAAAGCCATCTCTAGACACTCATTTCTGCAATTACTTCTTTTATCCAAATTTTTGGCAATTATAATGTCATCTGCGGATGTTAAGAGAACTGAAATTCTTAATCCTTCAGGTGTTATACACCCAGCCGCATTTATTTTGTAATTTGTTTCACAAACTATCACATTCATAACTAATGCAAAGTGTGTGCAACTCATTGGACATCCCTCTCTCACACCAGTCATCATATGTAACTCTTGGCTTAAGCAGCAATTTACACATATTTTTACTTCATTATTACTATATGCTGGCATACATAATTTCCTAATTTTCTCACTTATGTTCTTTCATTATTACCTACAAGATTCCATGTCCAATTGTGTCAAATGCCTTATTATGGTCTGCTGCCATGATTTCCGCTTTTTGTTTTCTATTCTAATCATCCACAATTTCTCCAACTATCATTAATAATTCTTGACAACCCTTACCCTTTATACTATACATGTTATCTTCCATATTTCCAATCTAGTTTTAAATCTATTTTGCATTATTTTTCATAAAGATCTTATAATCATTATTCTATCTTCCTTCTTCCACATGAATTTAAGTATTACACTGCACAATTCTTAAAACATAAAACTTACATTTAACCATTCAATCAAAATCTTTAAAAAAATATTTGTTTTTGCCAATCCCTTAAAATTGTGTACGTTCCATACCCTATTCCATCAGGGCCTGTAGCCGAATCTATATATACTTGTCCTCATACTTTATCTAACTCATTTAAAAAAATCCCCTTTTCTATATTCACTTTTTCTATTAACGTTTTTTTTTTTACTTGCCATGGTTTTTTTCCACTACCATCTTTTTTCTTTAATCATTTCTTGTACATATTGTACTGCACTATTCATAATTTTTTTCCTGAGTTCTATTTCCCTTTTTAAATTTTTTTTATTTCTCTCATTACACTACCATCTTCCTTTAATAATCTGCTTAAGTAGAGCAAAACTTCTATTTTTCCTTATAAAAATCTCTTTGCTTGTATAATAATTCTTGTATTTTTATTTCTTTCATGCAATTTTTTTTCTTTTCAAAGTACTATTATGTTCCTAATCGTCCACTGCATATTTATGTTTTTCTTTCTCTACTCTTTTCACATTATATTGCCACTGTAAAAAATTATATTTTTCCTTAAATATCCACCATTAAGACCAATTTTATAAAACGTCCTTATAGTAATATTATATTTCCATTACTGTATCATCTTTCTTTTTCTTCATTCAATGCCTTCTCATTCATCCTTTGCATTACTTTGCCTATTTTATATATTCGTTTTCTTTTATCTCTAGCCATATTGAAAGATTATCAGAAAATCCTGTTTTAACTACCTTCCCTTTTTCCTATAACTAAACCTTCTAAAACTATACACTATTTCAGTTCAATACACACCCCTTTTATAAGTCCATGAATTTTTCTCCCAAAGTTTTATTGTCATATCTTGTAACAATTTTCAATCATTTTCTTTTTTACACGTGTCTCTAATATCACAATTAAAATCTCCTGTTATTATAATATTCATAGTTATCAGCAGATAGTCTAAAATCTGAAGAAATAAGCTTTCCCGTCCTATAAAAATGTAAAGTTACAAGTCTCTAGGCTTGTTCTTTCCATTTAAATCAGTAATGATTAATTGTTCCAGTTTCGTTAAAATTACATCTAATATCTTTATTGTAGTTCTACAGAATATGACTATTCCAGAACATCTCTCATTTGCCTAATTCCAGATATCTTTCTTCCCCATAGTTTCCTCGTTTGTAATCTTTTATCATTTGAAAAAACTCTTGTCTTCTAATATAATTACATCTACATCAAATGTATTACACCATTCTTCTTACTATATTCATAATGCGATTTACATTTATTAAAAGTACTCTAAAAATTTCATTTTCCCTTTTCCTTAGATTTATGGTTTCATAAGTTCACAGCTAATTACCAGGCTAGCTTTCTTAACATGCCATTCTAAGCTTAACCCATTTCGTCTGAGAGGGTGAAAATCAAAAACTGTACTTTGTGTCTGTGAGTCAATCTCTACCATTATACCAAGCCCCAATCTTTAGCTGCATATATTCTTTTCATCCATTTCCTTACTTTTTCTTTTGAACTTATCCCTTTAAAATTTATTTTCTGTCTTTTACCCTTTTACCAACACAATTCTTTTTATCACTTTTATTACCTCCAAATTTGTCATCACTTTTATCAGAACCTTCTTCTGTCTTGATTATTTTTCCTCATCTAATTTTTCGTCTATTTCTAAAATTTCTCCTCTTTGTTCATTTTCTTCTCCTTTACTGTTACTTTCATTTTTGAAATCCATAAATTACATTTATAATATGTGAATTCACCTTTTTTTGCATCATGCCTATTTCTCCAAAATATAACATTTTTTTTCTTTTTTCTCTGTTTATAGAAAAGAAAAACATGTTTAGAGTTGTTCTCAGTATTTTACAACACTCCTATTATCCTCCACATTTATCATGCTTGGTATATGTACAATTTTTTTCTCTCTCTATTTTTAACACATTACAATCACAGCCACCAGTCCATAAAGCTCTTTTGTCATAAACCAGTACTTAATTACATAAAGCTTTCAAATGTCATTCCAAAGTCTCTCTTTCTACCTCTGTTCAAAAATGTACATGAAATCCTTTTTGTTTTCCTACTAAATGCTTTTTCCCATAAATATTCCATGGGTTACAGTCTTTTTTATATATTCTCTAAGAAAAATTTCCATTGGAAAAAAAAACAGTTTCAAATATAATACTGTGAAAATAATTGAAGGCTGCCAGCCTAGCTAGATAGGATTTTGTAGATAATTCTGTCATTTGTAAATATTAATGCAAGCCACATGCTTGTTCTCTTTGTAAAATGTTGAACTTCAAAAATGTAATCAAATTGCACTCTGCTGGAGGAAAGCTGATAAGTCAAGCACTGTATAATTCTTTGATCTCAAACTTGGAGCCAAGATGCCTGGATGAAGGAATTCTTGCTATTGTTTTTAGACCAGAGTTGATTGCTAGAAATTGCATGAATAATGTCTTTTATTGCTGTAGCTTCCTGACAAGATGCAAGATCAAAAGGGCTGTTGCACTCTGGGTTTCTGTTATCATGGGACCCAGAGAGAAATGATGTAATCTGTAATGAGTCAGTAGTACTGCGTTATCAATTTAAGGACAGAGAGACTCAATGCATTTTACATTTGTCTTGAGAATATCCAACATCACCAGCACTCTACCTCTGCTATATATGTAAGTTTATTTTAGAACTGGGTTTTCTCTTAGCTATAGCTAGGCAATAGGAAGATTAGACAAATTGTTTTTTGTATTGATGCCAGAACTATTCTACTGTATTATTTTAAGTATATCCGTGATCTCTAAACTCTTGACTAGCACTGTGTAGTAAGTATTGTCTTGTGTTTTTATTATTAAATATTTTTTAAACCTTTCAACTGTAGTTTTGTGCAGAGATAATTTAAGCTCCAGAGTACATTGTATGTATATAGTGATACTGTTCAAGTCATTCCAATAAGCTTGGCTGTTCAGTCAGACTTACCATTTGGATAATAATATTGCACAGTAATAACTGGATACCCTTTGTTGAGAGCCTTTTTAGTAGCTGATAAATATTAGTGGGTGGTGGCAGTGATTTCTACCTTATAGGCTGGGTAAAAGGGGCACAGCTGGAGAACCTGTGCCAGACTTCCCCAGGAGTGTCTGTGTGGTTATACATAACTCATCTCAAAGTGTGAGTGTGTCAGCTACTAGGGCAGGGACACGAAGCACTGGTTGGACAGAGAGGGTGCTGGAGGTTTTAGCTTGGCCACTAGGTTGAGATCTGGACCTTATAGCTGTGCCATTGGGAGTCTTACTGTGGATCTGGACAGAAAGGGAGAAACCAGCCCCATACTGACTGCGATCTCCGTGTGCTCTTAAGGGAATCTGTACGTTACGTGTGCATATTTGTTATCCTCCCCATGTGGAAGATCCTCACAGGTGTTAGTGGTGAGAAATAAGGTTACTTGATTGCAGGGCCAGTGCATGGGCATCACAAATATCACAAAATGTCTCTCTGTCAATAACAATGAATGCTCATACCTCATGTGCTACTAAATTGCCCCATACTTCATACCTGTCCATTTCTTTGTCTTCCCTGCTTTAAATCTGTACTTCTGTTATACAGTTTCCAATGCCTTCTTTTCTGCTACTCCATTTTTGCCTTCTTTTACTTTCTCTGCAGATGTTTTCTTCCATCTCACCACTATTCTTAAGTATTGTCTCTGCACCCACCTTTTGTATTTTCTCCACAACATCCCCCTAGGAATCATTCCTTTATTTTCTGGCTCACTCTACACCACCATTTCTTTAAGTAAAGAATCCCACAACTCTCCTGACTGAAGAGTTGTAATTATACCTCCGTCATTTGCTGACAAATCTCCATCAAACAGGTTTCTTTGAAAAATTTCCTCCAAATCCTGCACACATTCTCTGGTCTCGATATTTGATTTCTCTTTCATTTCTTTCACTTCTCCATCATCTCCTTTTCTCTCCCCATCTGCCTCCAAGTTTCTCTGGGCCACCTTTGCACCTAGAAAAGAAACACAAAATGCTCCTCCAAAATGGGTCCCACTCACAACAATGACAAGTAGGGGAAGCTCCCCAGGGCCCTGGCCAAATTTTCCCTAAATAGTAGTAATGCCACCTAAAGTCTCCCAGGATTGTGTGTGTGTGTGTGTGTGTGTGTGTGTGTGTGTGTGTGTGTGTGTGTGTGTGTGTGTGTGTTTATATAGTCATATATGTATTAAAAAAATACTTCACTTACTAACAAGAAAGATTGTCAGCAGTCGCTAAATGGAGAAAACACCCAAAGATTGAAAGCACTCCAAAAGCCTCCTCACATTTATAATAAATACACACTTGCTACATTAGTTTATCTATATGTGAAAGCCTTCTGCTGTATGACTGAAAGACTCGTAGTATAAAAACTTTGTCTTTCCAAGAGACCACAGCTAAAAGATCAGGTCTCAGAATACAAATTTCTGACAACAATGAATGGCCAAAGGAGGCCCAACATCTGGAATCACCATCCAAATAATGCTTGGTGAATTTAAAATAGATAAGCAGCTAGCTGTGAATAAAGTCTAACCGGAGACATTTTTAGAGCCAACAAAGAAAGCAGCTATACCCTTCAAGAAAATGACTGGCAGGAAAATTGCTTGATCTATGGTTTGTCTTAGAAGCCACCTTAGGTAGAAAAGATGAATTTATATGGATAGAGACTTTCTTTGTGAAAGACTAAATAAGATACTACTGAGGTAAGGGCCTGACGTACTGAGACCCATCTCACGGAAGTTATGGCTACCTGGCTACAAGTAATAAGGATTACCAAGAAAGAAATTTCTATGGACCTGTAGACAATGTTCAAATGGATGTTTTTGAAAAGCCTCTAGAACAAAATGGAGGTCCCAAGAAGGAACTGGTCCCTAACTGGAGATCAGAGAAGCAAAACTCATTTGAGAAAGGCTTTACAAAGTTTACATAAAGCCAATGAAGACGGTTATTGACCTATATGAAAATTATAAATGGCAGCTAGTTAGATTTTTATGGTGAAGAAGCTGGATCCTGAGAAATACATATATGCCAAGAACTGACGAACATCCAGGAAAGAGGCTAAAAAGGTGTTAATGTCTTGGGAGTATGCCCGAATAACAAAAGATTTCCACTTCCCAGGATGCACCTTGCAAGTGGATTACTTCTGTGAATCAGACAAAATCCTAATTACATTGAACGAAGGGCTGGATTGTTGACAATTATTGAAACTAGATAAAACAAGAAGTTAGTTTGCAGTTGAGAGGTGAGACTTCCCTGGTGGGTGGGAAAGAACATCGTGGATTATCTCTAATATCTAGGGGGTTCCATGAGACGGAAACTAGACTTGCCGGAGCCAGAAGGTAATAATGAGGATTACAGAAGCCTTGCAAATTGATTGCTTTCTGCAGAAGTCTCACAATCAGGGTAAGTGTAGATAAATATCCAGTAACCTGGGGGAGGGGAATTGCTCAACCACAGCATCTCTCGGGGACTGGCCCTGTGGCAGGATCACGGCAAAGTACTTGCTGTTGTATGGAAAAGGAAAAAGAATGCAGCAAGAACAGTCACAGTGCTTGAATATTTGCTGTGCTTCCATTTGACTTGACAGACTAATCCTGAGGCATTAGGATCAACCTGCTTAACCTGTTCTCAAGGCAGCTGAGAGAACTTGAGATGTGCAATGCAACTAGAAAATGTGACAGGATGTATATATGAAGATAAACATGTATTTGTATCTAGCACACAATGTCTCGGTATGAATAGCAGCACACATGATTATGTGCCTGAGCAAGGAAACTTGCTAATTTTTTTACAAATCAGGAATGGTGTAAGGATAAGGTGCCAAGAGTGTCCATCTAAGTTGGCTGCATATGCCCAAAGCTTTATTCAGGTTGTCAGGCACAAAAAATAACCCAAGAGGAATAATAAGTAAGCAGTAACAAAAGGTGGAACAGATGGCTACTTTAAAGCTGAAAATTCTGTTATGGCAGCTAAGCGTATGTGGAAAGAGACTAAACAAAAGATGAGCAGTGAAAATGTTTTTAGTCCCTTTAGTTTTATATACAGATCGGGTACATTTTTTTTTATCAACCACAGGAGAAGTTGTGGACAGCAATTAATCAAGGTTGAAGGATTTTATCCGGGTAGGGAAAAGGGCAAGAATCCAGATGGGATGAAGATGAGGGTTGGTATAATGGTTAAGGTGTTTGCCTCACAGAAACTAAGTACAAGGTTACGTTTCCACCCTTGAAAAGGAATGTCACTAGGCTTAAAATGGCCCACAAGGGCAGCTTTCCTTGCACTCATCTATGAAGCTGTAAAATAAGAAGTAGCAGTTAAGCAGTTTGCTTGTAAATATCACAGTGGATCAGAATGTGAGCTCAATGAAACAAACAGACAGAAACAAAAAGAAATGGAAAAGCTATAGAGGATGTTACAAGATCTGGACAAAGTTAAATGAGCAATTAAAACTGAGCTGCAGAAACAGATTCTCAGAAAACAGGAACTAACACAATAAAATGACAAGAAGATCTTGAAAATTGCTGGAGCGGTATCAATATCAGGATAACTGGAATTCGAGAGAGAAGAGAGCACATGCAACAATGAACTGGTGGAATTTGCAATGAAGCTATTATACGACAAATTTTCAACAACAGGAAATTGAGAAATACTAATAAGAAAAGATATACAGTGGAAATTTAGACAGCAGCAGCAGAAAGCAGACCCAGGCATGTTTTGATTTGTTTCCTTTACTTTGCTGCAACAAAAAAGGAAATACAGTAAAGAGTCAATTATCTGAACTAACTGGGACCAAGGGTAGCTCGGATAACCAAACATTTATTAGAACCAGATAAAAAAAAAAAAACTCAAAATCTTGTTTTTTTGCAAACAGGGAATACACTTTTCAACCATTTCTTCTAATGGATAATAAAGAATATTTTTCTCAAAAGAGCGGGCTGCAAGCTCAAAAACAGGCACAGGAGAAAATGTCTAACATTTACATATTAAGATGTTATGATTTTTCCTAACCAAAAACTTTGGAAAGCTGAGTTCGGATAAATGATGTTTCAGATAATAAATGCTCGGATAATTGACTCTCTACTGCAATAATTAAGCAAAAAGACCAAATGACCTCATTTGAAGCGATGTTCATAAAGCTTGATGAGGACACTACTCAAACAGAAACACCAACACAAGGAAAGCTATTCCCAAAGGCATTACATGAAGTAATAGAATGAAAAGTTGCATAGTTAAAATGTTCTGCAATGCCGAAAATGTAAAAGGAAAGGGAATGGTTCAGGCTTCACAATATGGAGGATGTTCAAAAGTTTAAGGGAAGGTATCACAGACAGCTAAATAACTAGGGAGTAAAAATCTGTATCACCTGCAAGACACAAACTGGGACAACAACCTTAGAGATGTAGGAGACGTGGCGCAGAAACACAGGGAGGATGTACAATGTCAGAAACTGAAATCTCCACAGGGAGGAAGACCAGAAAAGGAAGTGCAAATGGGCCACCTGCCAGTAAAAGAGATGAGCAGGATATAAGAAAAGAGACAAGATGATGAAGGGAAAAGAACTGAAAAGTTTCATCAAAGGCAGAACAACAAGAATCCTCTCCCAAGCCAGATGTAAGCACAAAAACACTGAAAGCAGCAGATGCAGACACAGACAGCCAAGAGATCTTAGGACATGGGAGGATGGTGCATCACATGGTTAATACAACTCAGAGGTGAACTGCCAGAGAAATGAAAAACAAAACAAATTGGAGAAAACTGGCAGTGAAACCAGGACTAGAGAAGGACTGAAAGTGACATAAAACGAGAGGAAACAAATAAGTGGAAGGAATGGAAACTGAAAGGCAGGTGACTTTAGTTAGTAAAAATACAAGTTTTGTTTTCAAAAATAGTGTTGGAAAGAACATTTAAGAAATCCCAAAAATCTTTTGTATAAAAAGGAGTGGGGCTTTGGCAACTAGATTTAGAACAAAATCAATGTACTCATATTCTTTTAGTAACTTTGGATGTTGTAGCCCTCTATACTAGTATCCCACATACTGAAGGGTTACATTACATTAAACGTTTTAGTATAAATTTGCCAAATTGCCAAAAAATAATATTGACACATTGCATCAACTGAGTATTGTATTAAAAACAATTTCTTTTATTTCAACCAAACTATTTATAGACAGGTAAGAGAAGTGGCTATAGGGTCAAAGATGGCCCCAGGTTTTGCGAACCTTGTCCTCAGTGAATGGGAAGTTGACACTTTGGTCCATTTAACCTGGTTTTGAACTCATACAGTGTTATCACAGATTCATTGATGACTTTTTGCATATGGAAGGGTTCTGACTCGCACGTAGATTACTTTATTAATTCTTTGTCTGAAAACATAAGATTTTTGAAGATTGCGTTAGCTGGTAAAGGGTCCTGTGTTTCCTTCTTAGATACCTCTATTTCGCTTAATAGTGTTACAGCAGAGTTATCTTCAAATCTGTATAGAACAGAAACCTTTCGAAACAATTACAAAAACTACAACAGTTCACATCCCAGTTTTATGAATAGGAATGTTGTAAAAGGTCAATATATCAGATTGTCTAGATTGATTAGTTAAGATAGTGATTTTGATAGAGAATGTGACTTTTTAATGGAATTGTTTATGGACAAAAACTACCCTTTAGGTCTTGTCCTTAACATTAGAGATGAGATTAAAAAAGCACACTTACCAAGTACAAACTTATTCCAAATATGGTTTTGAAGTTTCTAATATTAACCAGCCTTTAAGTACCAGTTTTCAAAAAGAGGAAAGCAAAACGTTTAATTTTTATTTACCTATCTGTAGAGACTTAAAATCAATTAGAAATTTTATTTCTGACAATTGGAAAATCATTAACAGTGATCATAGCTTAAAATAAATGGTTGGTTCTGCACCTAATTTCACTTAGAAAAGAACCAAATCTTTCAAAAGTTTTTCTGAAAACAGTGACATGCCTTTTTACATTCATGAACAAGAGACTAACACTAGTTTCATGGGTATGAGATGTTGCAACAAATCTTTGTTGTAAATACATTAGGTTTGTGACCCACACTTTTATGAACCATGTTACCATTACTTTTAAAGAGGGCTATGACTGCAACACTTCCATGGTTGTTTACGCAGCTATATGTGACACTTGCCATTGTTTTTATGCTGGAAAAACAGTCAGAAAACTGGGGGAAAAGATTAAAGAACATTGTGCTTCTATTAGAACCAAGGACTTATCCAATGCTTTGAGCAAATATAGCCTCAAATGCATTAATTTTGAGAAATGTTCATTTATTGTTTTAGAAAAGTTAAACAACTTCTTTGGTCATGGTAATAATTTATTGCAGGTTAGAGAGATAAGATGGCAGAAGTGTCTGAAAGCAAAATATCTTCCTGGTCTTAAAGAAACCACCAATTTGAAATGCCTGCTTACATTAGATCAGTAAGTAACTCTCATCTTATTTATTCCACATACTAGTGCTGATTGACATCTCTTTTATGTTTTACATATTGGGAGCTTATTCAAAAACATTCTATTAATTTCCTTTATTCATTGGACATTTAACATTTATATAAATTAAGTTACATTTTAGTTTTTAAATTCAGATTGTTGATGCATTTAACTTTCATTCTGAAGAAGTTCTAGTACAGTAAAAAAAACAAAAGTTAAAACCACCTCTCTATGGGTTTGTTTTTATTCCATATGTTTAGTTTTTTTCACCTTATGGAAGTTTTTTATTTACACATATATACATATACACACACACACATATATATATATATATATATATATATATATACATATACACACACACATATATATATATATATATATATATATATATATATATATCTATATATATGAAAAATAAAAAACTTCTGTGGATAGGAAGAAAAATCACCGAGTCCGAACTGTAGTTTAGTGCTTTCGTCCTTTTACTGGTAAAAAGAACTTCATAAGAACAATTTACAAATGTGCAAGCCATGTGCTGAAACACTTCTTATACATGTAAAATACTGCAGATATATTTTGGCCAATGACTGTTCTTAGGGTAAAATAAGCCAATTGGTTAAAGAGTTGACACTTTTTAAAGAAGCATAAGTATAACAGAGAGGCAATAATTAGCATGCATGAGTTGTCTCACACTGCAGGTACTTATTAACCAGTGACCACTTCCAGGATTTAGAATGACTCACTCCTGAAACTTGAGCTGGTGCAGCTGAATTTACAGTATCTCTGTGGGGGTAGTTACAAGAGCCATCTAAGAGCACACTTTATATTTAAGTTTCATTGAGACCTGGGGTGGTCTCTGCATTTAATAGTAGTTGCCAGTGTAATTCTTTGAGTTCTAACAATGTTTCACAGTCGCCATAAAATTGATCTACTTGCTCTAAAATAAAGAATTTAAAACCAGTAAAGTTTACACATAGAGCTGTGCCTGCCCAAAGCGTTGCTATTATCTTTATTCCTTATGGCTTCTAAAAATGCTCTATGATGCGGACAGAAAGTTTACTGATCGTTTTTCCTACGCAAAAGGATTGGCAGGAGGTGCATGTTCCTGCATAGACTACAAACATGGTGTGGCAGTCGTAGTGTTTTAAAAAACTTAATGGTCAGATTACAGTGCCTAAAACAGAAGCTAGCTCCCATATAAATATGCGGGCAGACAAAACATTTCGTACAAGTGAACATGCCTTTGACATCGTCATTTCGTACCTGATGAATTAAAAAATGTGATTTGTCTTTCTCAAATGCCATTTTTAAAGTTGTAGTCCTTTTGTAAGAGAAGTTTGGTTCTTCTCCCAGAATTTTGCTTAGTTCGTTGCTGGCCCTGCTAATGTTCCAGTTGCTGCTGATGTTTTTGATGGCACGCATGTCTCTGCTGATTGGAAGGAGGAAGCTGCAGTTCCTACCTGTGCAAGTTTCGTTGCTTGCAGTGGCCTAAGGGGTAAAGATATATGTTAGGATCGCTTTGTGTTTGTTATGCCTGTGCATAGCAACATCCATGAAAACTTTGTAGATAAGTTACTCGGGGTAATGTCTGCTTGCAAACATGTATGCAAAGAATTTTCTTTCCAGGTGAAAGGTGCTGTCCTCTGAAATAATATGGGATAGTCTGATAAACTCTCCCCACAGCACATTCTTCTTCATGAAGAAGGGATGTTGGCTGTGAAAGTCCAGGAAATTATTCCTGTAGGTGTCGTTAAAATACATGTTGGAGAGTAGCTGTCCTGTGGTAGAGTCCATGGTAATTTGGATGTCCAGGAATTATATTTCAGAACTGCAGCCTAAGATAGGGGATACTATTGGACAGGCAGTTGATGAAAGTGTCCAGATCTTTTTGATGGCCTTCCCACACAAAAAAATATCATCAATATAACGCCTGAATAGATGGACCTTGTTGAATTGTGGTAAATGGACTAAGGTTTCCTGTTCCCATGTGCTTAACACTAAATTGGCAAATGCCGGAGCCATTTTAGTTATCCTTTTGTTTAAGTGTAATTAAAAAATTATGTTTTTTTAAAATAAATAAACCCCTGCTAA